>NW_027223791.1:232500-400159 GCF_028538775.1 Myotis yumanensis
CGGCGGTGGCCCGCCAGACGCCGTGGTGTCCTCCGCCGCCTGCGCTCCTTCCCCCGGCTGTGGCCACGCCGCGTCGCGCGCCTCCGTGCCCGCGGGCGGGTGTGTGTGTGTGTGTGGGGCGGCGGTGGCGGCGTCGTCGTCGTCGTCGTCGTCGTGGCCCCCGCGTCCACCCCCCCACCCGCAGACCACCACCAAACTCACCCCCTCCCCCCGGCAAAAGGCCGCCTGTTCTCCCGCCGGCTCCTGCTCCTGTCTGTCCGCCCGCCTCCTCGCCTCGCCCTGTCCTCCGGGTGTAAGGCAAGGCAGAGAGAGAGGGGGGACGTGTCGGCCGTGGCGTCCCGCGTGCGTGCGTGCTTGCGGGTAAGGGTTCCTCTCCCCGGCCTCGCCGTGGGAAGCCTCTCTCTCCATGTCGCGCCTTCACCTTCATTGCGCCACGGCGGCTTTCGTGCGAGCCCCTGACTCGCGCACGTGTTAGACTCCTTGGTCCGTGTTTCAAGACGGGTCGGGTGGGTGGCCGACATTGCCGCAGACCCCGTGCGCTCGCTTCGCTCCGCGGCGTGGCGCCTTAACCCCGGGCCGGAAGGCGCGACTTCGCCCTGGGCGCACTGGGGACAGTCCGCCCCGCCCCTCCGCGCGCCCTGTCGCCGGGAGCAGGAGGGGTGGGGGAGCGGTCGCGCAGTGGGAGGGCCCTTAGTCCTGGGAGACTGGGTGCGACCGAAAAGGGGGCCGCCCCCACGCCCTTCACGCAACGCACGTTCGTGGGGAACCTGGCTCTAAACCATTGGTAGACGACCTGCTTCTGGGTCGGGGGTTTCGTACTTAGCAGAGCAGCTCCCTCGCTGCGATCTATTGAAAGTCAGCCCTGGACACAAGGGTTTGTCTCTCCGCGGCGGGACGGAGGGGGCGCCCTGGGGTGGGGGAGCCGCGCACACGCGGCCCCTGGGGCCGTCCCCTCCTCTCTGCCCCACCCTGCCGGGGCCTCCGGGCCTCTGGCTGGGACAGGGTGGCGGGGGAGGACAGCGGCGGACACGGCCCTTTGCCCAGGGGGGCCGAGGGCCCGATCCCCTACCCATTTTTTTTTTTTTCCGAAAGTCCAGGTCGACCAGCGCTCCCCCAAAACGGGCCGGCGGGACTTGGTCTCGGGCGGGGAGAAGAGCCGGGGTCGACCAGATGGCCCGACTCGGACTTGGTCTCTGGCTGTAGATTCGAGTGATTGGAGGTGGGACTTTTTATTTTATATTTAATTTTATTTAATTTTTTCTTTTCTTTTCTTTTCTTTTATTATTTTATTTTATTATTTTATTTTATTTTATTTTATTATTTTATTTTATTATTTTATTTTATTTTATTTTATTTTATTTTATTTTATTTTATTTTATTTTATTTTATTTTATTTTATTTTATTTTATTTTATTTTATTTTATTTTATTTTATTTTATTTTATTTTATTTTATTTTATTTTATTTTATTTTATTTATTTTATATTTTATTTTATTAATTTATTTTATTCCCGTCTCTGGCGGCGGGGACCCCGCCATCCACAGAGAGAGCGGGGGTCGACCAGATGGCCCGATGCGGACTTGGTCTCAGGCAAGGACCCCATCATGCACAGAGAGCCCGCGTCGACCAGATGGCCCGACCTGGACTTCAGTCTCTGATTGTGGATCAGAGTGATTTGGGTTGATTGAAATGTTGACAGGATACTTTTTATTTTATTTATTTTTCTTTATTTGATCTGCTTGACCGGGAGCGGGGGCGGGGCCGAAGAGCAAAGAAATGTTGACAAGAAACTCACTTTTTTTTTCTTTCTTTTTAAAAAAAAATATATTTTATTGATTTTTTACAGAGAGGAAGGGAGAGAGATAGAGAGTTAGAAACATCAGTGAGAGAGAAACATTGATCAGCTGCCTCCTGCACACCTCCCACTGGGGATGTGCCTGCAACCAAGGTATACGCCAGTGACCGGAATCGAACCAGGGACCTTTCAGTCCACAGGCTGACACTCTATCCACTGAGCCAAACCGGTTAGGGCTTTTTTTTCTTTCTTTCTTTCACGTACAGCCCGCATACAATGATACATTCTTATCATGAATCCACATTTACTATTATTTATTTATTTATTTATTCATTCATTCATTCATTTATTTATATGTACAGCCCGGCTTATCACAGCGTTATACATTTATGGGTCTCTCAAACAAAACCCCAGAAAACACGTTGCAATGCTTACCCGTCCTGTTTCTATTCCTATCAACGCTTCAACCCTTTAGGGATGTTTCCAGGCGGCATTGGCGGCATTGGAGGCGGTGGCGGCGGCGGCAGCTGCGGCAGAGGCAGTGGCACAATGCGGGGCGTGTTCACTGAAAAGAAATTCCTAAATCGCCCCATATTCGCTCGCGGAGGAAATTTCAAATCTGACTGGCAGTCCTTCATCCGCTTCGTGGGAGTGTCTGTCCTTCTTGACTGCTAGGTGGAAGAGAGAGAGAGAGAGAGAGAGAGAGAGAGAGAATGAGAATATGAAGCTTTCAAACTCCCTCTTCCCCCACCCCCCCATCCCCCAGTAACCGACCCTAAGTTCTCACCACCCTGGTGATGACATGATGACGATGCAACCTGTCCTTGTCATGCGCCACCTTCCTGGTGACCGCTTTTATAAGCCTCAAAGCGAGGTCGGCCAGAGGGCCGGGTTGGTCCATTGTCGTCACAGGCAGGGTGAAGCCAAATCAGGGACAGCGCTTGCGCAGTCGGCAGACAGAGGGGCGTGAATGGAAGGCAGTGGATCGCCATACTAGCACTTTGGATGGAGGCACATCCATTGTAACACCAAGCAGTACCTGTACCTCAAATGGAAACTTCTTTCGCAGACATGAAAAATGCAGGTCAAGTCACTTGGACACTATGGACGGCTTTGTCGTGTAGAAATGGGCAGGCGTAAATTAGGCATTCTGAACTTTGTCCTCTTTTTGGTTTGTCCTTGTGATCCAAAGGAACTCTCCCCAGCCAGGAAAGGTAATAGGTGGACTGAAGTGGACCACAGTGGGGTTTCTGGCTGGAAACCACAAACCACACCACTGGTGGCGACCGACAGGGTGTGCTGTGCCTTTCCGTGCGGTGCCCTGCAATGCCCCAGAAAGTCATAGTCAGGACTGAACCGAAGACCTTCCTCTTTCTCTCTCTTTCTTTCTCTCTTTCTTTCTCTCTTTCTTTCTTCTTTCTTTCTTCTTTCTTTCTTTCTTTCTTTCTTTCTTTCTTTCTTTCTTTCTTTCTTTCCTCTTTCTTTCTTTCTTTCTTTCTTTCTTTCTTTCTTTCTTTCTTTCTCTTTCTTTCTTTCTTTCTTTCTTTCTTTCTTTCTTTCTTTCTTTCTTTTTTTTCTTTTTCTTTCTTTCTTTCTTCTTTTTCTTTCTTTCTTTCTCTCTTGCCGGGAGCCGGTCCATCCTTGCTGCTTGACACAGTCGCTGCAGGAAAGAAACATCTGCACAGCATATGTTTCAAGGGACCTGGCATATATAGCATATTGTTCTTAATATGTTTGCTCTCTTTAGCGCCATGTGTTTTAACCAAGATCACCTCTCCGAGAAAGGTTGTTTCCCCAGGTGGGGATCTTTCCCTGAGGTTAGGGAGGGGATACAACACCTTAATTAAGTGCCAGGCGGGTAGTTAAGCTACATAATCTTTACTCCCTGGAATGGAGATAAGAAACGCCCTAACCTTTGTAATAGAAATTGACAGGATTAAAATCGGCTGGTATAAATATGGATGTAACAAGACAATAAACATCAGATCCTGATCAGTTCCTAACCAGAACTCCGACCAGAACTTTGGCTGGAAATCCTGGCTATAGGTCCTGACTAGGCTGCTGATCAACTGAAGGCTGTCTTCGTGTCATTCCTTCTTCGCCGACTCCGTCCACACCTTTGGGGACCCCTGGACCTGCTGGGATTGGACCCCAGCTCTTTCTTTCTTCTTTCTTTCTTTCTTTCTTTCTTTCTTTCTTTCTTTCTTTCTTTCTTTCTTTCTTTCTTCTTTCTTTCTTTTTCTTTCTTTCTTTCTTCTTTCTTCTTTCTTCTTTTCTCTCTCTCTCTCTCTCTCTCTCTCTCTCTCTCTCTCTCTCTCTCTCCTCTCTATTTTTTTGGCCCTTCCACCCCCTAAACTTGGTTCCTAGGGATAGGGGACACACCTCTCCCTCTTCTACTCCAGCTTCCCTGCTCTTCCCCTTGCCTCAGATTTGAGTCTCTGCCAAGTGCAAGCAGCGGGCGACCTACTACAGAGCCTTGCAGTCAATGGGTAGTCCTTATTCTTGTGTGGGTGACCTTAGTTGAACTTCACACAGGTTGTTTTCTGCATAGGTGGCATTCGAGGAAAACAAACAAAAAAATCAGAATAAGAGCCATGCCCGGTGTCATTAACTAGCGAGGTCCTTTGGCATCCTCTCTTCCCCAGCTTCCCTCCTGCCTCCCTCCAATTCTCTCCTTCTTGCTCCCTCTCTCCTCCACTCCATTCCAGTCTATTCCACTCACCACCACTCCCCAGATTCTGTCCATCCTGGGGCTCACACACAGTATACATACATACATACATACATACATACATAAATACATACATACATACATACATACATTCGTCCTACACCTGAGTATCAACCAAAGACTTGGAAACAATGAGGAGGAGACTCAAGAAGTAATGCCATTCAAAACTAAACATTAAGTCATTGTGTAAATGCTGTGAAAGGAAAAGTGGATAGGGTATGCCTGTAAATGGCATAGCTCTCCCTGCTCACCTAGCCTTTTCAATGACAGCACCCACCCCACACCCACCCCCTTACTGTCATGGATGCTTTTCATGATCCCTGAGAGGAAGAAAATATCCCCTGTTGCTGAACCCTGGCTTTTCACACTGCAGATGACCCTCTTGGACAGATGCAGGAACTCTCTCCCTCCCAGTCCCAGAGAGGATGTTTTGACCCACCCTTGATCTCTTTCTTGGTTTGTTTTCTTTCAATGTGGTAAACACAGACCTCCTTTGAACCTTTGATAAGCCTACAGTTTACATTCACACTCCTTTAGCTTGATTTTTAATACAACTCCCGGGGTCAGGATCACGACTTTAGAGTCACAGTTGGTTCGCCCAATGGGAGGACTCCTGTGTGTGTGTCTGTGGGGGGGTGGGCAGGGGGGATTTCCCGCTATGCTTTCTCCCTCCTCCCTAAAATGTCACCAGTGGATTTCATGTAACCCACGTACGGCCTCCTCCTGGGATTGGAGTGTATAAAATAAGGGGGTCGACGTTGCCATTCTTTGGAACATCATCTCCCACCATTGAGATTGTGCTTCCCGGCATACGAGCGACATTTCTGGACAGTTTGACTGAAAGACACTCACAGAAATTCTTCACAGGTTGGAGGATTTCTTACGTTGTTGACAAATGCCACACACGCACGCATGTGTGTGCACTTGGTTCACAGTTGCCACCTGTGGGGCTCTTTCAGGTTCGTCCATTTAACTTCCTCTTTTTCATAGGGAGGAAGGAGGCAGCGAGTGTAATCACCAGTGAGTGTGTGACATGAGACTGAGGATTTCCCTTGGAAAGTGGGTGAGCGGATGGGTGGGCCGAGGGAGGGAGGGAGGGAGGGAGGACACATCCATCCACCCACTCATCCATCCATCCATCCATCCATCCATGGACGGAAATTAAAAGTTTAACAAACAAGCAGTGATGGTGAGTAGTCACGTCCTAGGCTGCTACCTTCCCTGACAAAGGTCAATCTTTCTTTTTTATAGTGTTTTTATTGATTTCAAAGATGGGGGAAAGAGAGAGAGAGAGAGAGAGAGAGAGAGATATCAATGATGAAAGATAATCATGGATCCACTGCTTCCTGCACACCCCCTCGTGGGAGGTGGGGCAGGGGCGGGGGGTGGGGTGTGGCGCCGGGGATCCATCCCGCAACCAGTGCATGTGCCCTTGACATGAATCGAACCTGGGACCCTTTAGTCTGCAGGCCGACGCTCTATCTCTCCTGAGCCAAACCGGCTAGGGTGTAATTTTCCTTTTTAAATCCCCTCGTTTTTATTGAGTACATTGCTGACTGTTACCTATCCTACGCCAACCTAAGTAAGAGAAGTATGTGTCTGTCATTTTATTTTAATTTTTATCCAATCCCAGAGGTTTCCTGCCTCCCCCTCCCCCGCTTTGCCTTCTCTGGCCTCCCTCATCTATCACCAACGGAGTTTATGTAACCCACTTACATCTCCTCTTTTGCTTGACATGTATACAACAAGGTTAAAACACTCACACACACACCCTCCATTCTACAGAGTGTTATCCCAATATGTTGAGAATCTGCTTCCTGGCAATTGCCTCAAATGAACTCACAGATATTCTCCACAGATTTGAATCTTTTTTGATGTTCACACATCCATCCATCCATCCATCCATCCACGGGGAAGTTCAAGATGAATGATAAAAGGGTGTCTGTCGTGAGTGGCACACTTGGAGCGGTGTGTGTGGTGGGGGGTAGGGGTGGAGGGATGGATGATCAAAACCGGCAACTGGAGCAGAGTGTGCTGGCCTGTCTGGTGACCCGGGGTTATTGAGTCAAATCATCCCTCACCAGGCCTCCTTCGACCCTCATCGCTCCACTCCCACCTATGTCTCTCCTCCTAGGGGATCTAAGACGCCGAGATCTACTGTTGACCTTCGCCCTGGACCCTGGACTCACGCCCCTCAAACCCCTCCCTCTCGCTCCCCACCCCCCCTCGCGGGATTCCCAAACGGGTGAGGGCTGGTTCCTGGGTTGGCCGATAGAGGGCACTCTTTCCCACCCTGACAGGCCAGGCCGGTTTCTCAAACAGCCTACCCCCTGAAGTTGGTGAGCTGCAGGCCTGAGGGTGGGGTGACTTGGAGAAGGCCCTGAGGTCGCTGGAGAGCTTTCTGCATTTGAATGAATCCCTGGAGTGAGATACATTGGAATGAATCGCCCTGACCCCCTCCCCTCCAGCTTGCTCCATACCCCACCCCCTACTCCCCATCCCCGACCCCAGCTCCCTTCCTCTCAGCCCTCAGGTCAGGGGCTTCTGAGACTCTGGGCCTGGGGCGGGGAGGAGCGGGGGAGAGGGGAATCACGCAGGCAGGGGGAAAGCTTAGTTGCTCCTGTGAGTGTATTTGAGCCCCAAGGTCCCTGTGGGCCCAGCGGAAATCTGTGTCTGTGGAGCGACCCTCCTGCCTGATAAGAGGTGCTGTTCCACCCTGGCCAGTCATTTCCCTGCCCCATCTGGGAGCTGGGCTCTCCTGCCCTGGTTCTGCACACAGGTGTGCGCCCGACTCTCCACTCTCCAAACCTCCTGGTTCCCAGGACCTGTGGTGAATCACTCAGACCCCCGCTCCCGAGGCCAGTCCTTTCCTCTCAGCCCCAAGAGCTGCCCTTGGTCAGCCCTGGGTGACCAAGCCCTCATTACCTCTGAGTGGCTACACGTGGCCCTCTTGCCTGCTGGGAGCCACTGAGCAAAAGGCTTTTATCCTCAGCTCCTAGCTGCCCTTCGGCAGACACCACTTCAGTCTGGGGCTGAAGCTCTCAGTGGACAGACAGGCTGAGGCGGCCAAGCCAGGGCAGGCTCCAGGCAGGGACGGGATCCCCAGGTCAGGTCCCCTTTGTCTAGCCCACCTGTGTTCTGTCCAGGTCGTGGGAGATGGCACTGCCCCACATGGGGGAGTGGCAGCTTGTCACAGCAGCCAGGCTTGCGGTGGACTCAGAACCAGCTCAGGAGGTGCGGCATGCTCCTAGTGCCCTGGTAAACCAGGTCTCTGGGCAGGGAGAGTCCTTGAATGTAGCATCTGGGCAATTTCTGTGGTGTAAATACTCCCACCATGGCCCATTCCAGGCTCCCATGGTGACTGTCGGTTAATGCACTGAGCTCAGAGTTGGGGAGACAAGCACAGTCTGCTCCCCCCAGCACACCTTGTGCCTCTTCCTACCTACCTCCCCTCACCCCCAACCACACTGCCATGCCTTCCATGGGGCTGAAATGCTCAAGTCCCAGCCGTCCCTGCTCACAAAAACCTCCGCAGGGTAGAGGATTTCACTGCTAGCCCCTAGACAGCGGCCTTGAAGCTCTTGGGATCCTCAGCAATAAAGCACTTTACATCCCGCCCCCTCCCCGCCCGCCCCCCGCCCCCCCCCCCCCGCAAAAAAAAAATGATAAGGATAACCAGGAAGCTGGTCGTGCCCAAAGGGGCCTGGAAAGATGGGGGCGGGCCCCTAACATTCCAAAACAGGTCTAGCTGCAGGCAAGGTAGGTAGCATTCAACTCAGGGGTGCCAGGAACTGGCCAAACCTTTCCCTTTACCACTTTCTAGTGGCGGGTGGGGGAGCGGGGTGTGGTGGTGGTGGTGGTGGTGGTGGTGTGGGCTAGGTTGCTAAAGAAGATTGGCCTTTTGTTTTTTCTTGGATGGAGGGACCCCCTGAGTCTAATTTCTCCCAAGTGTTGGTGAGTATGTACCCCCAAAAAGGGGACTCTCGAGGTACCGCGGCCTGGTTCCCCATCTACGGAGACACATGGGTAGCGAGCCGAGCTGAGAGTGAGAGGCGTCTCTGCCAGCCTCTGGGGCTGCTTGGGGCCATTCTGAGCAGGGAGGGTCCCCCATGAATCGGTCGCTCA
Organism: Myotis yumanensis; assembly: GCF_028538775.1. Taxonomy (NCBI): domain Eukaryota; kingdom Metazoa; phylum Chordata; class Mammalia; order Chiroptera; family Vespertilionidae; genus Myotis; species Myotis yumanensis. Next base: position 241,152 of record NW_027223791.1, read on the forward strand.
GGCTCTGTCGTGGAAGTTCATCATGGAGAAAGGACTGTTGGCAAACAGACATACGTTTAGTCCATCTCCAGATGAGATTCCTCTCGGGATGTTTCCTTTTTAAAAATCATCATTCTTGCCCTAACCGGTTTGGCTCAGTGGATAGAGCAGCGATGGCGAACCTTTTGAGATTGGCGTGCCAGCATTTTGAAAAACCCTAACTTAACTCTGGTGCCCTGTCACATATAGAAATTTTTTGATATTTGCAACCATGGTAAAACAAAGACTTATATTTCTGATATTCATTTTATATATTTAAATGCCATTTAACGAAGAAAAAATCAACCAAAAAAAAAATTGAGTTGTGTCATAGGTTCACCATCACTGGGATAGAGCGTCAGCCTGCAGACTCAAGGGTCCCAGGTTCAATTCCAGTCAAGGGCATGTACCTTGGTTGCGGGCACATCCCCAGTAGGGAGTGTGCAGGAGGCAGCTGATGGATGTTTCTCTCTCATCGATGTTTCCAACTCTCTATCCCTCTCCCTTCCTCTCTGTAAAAAATAAAAAAATAAATAAAGTATATTTTAAAAAATAAAAACCATCACATTCTCCCCTGTTGGTTCAGTCTCTGGCTCATTGAAGTCTACATACACACGACCCTTCTAATAAAACCCCACAAAAACCAACAACCATCATATGTTGGCATCATTGGCTTAAAGACAGACATGCAGACAGGCAGACAGACAGAGACAAACCTCTGAGTCCCTATCAGGTGAATTGGGGATGATTTGAGCAGGAAAATATAGGTTGCCCCTGTCCCATGCCCTCATTGAAAGGGGACAGGTTCTGATTTTAAAACAGCCATCTGTCAGTCGGTCGGTCAGTGGGATACCCCTACCTACCGCTGTGGGCACACAAGCTTGACTCCCAGGGAGAGGGAGACTTGGTTGGGTAGGGTTAAGAATGGGTAAAGTAGCCCCGGCCGGTCGGTCGGCGTCTCCGAGAGCTTCAGTACCTTCACCTCTTAGAATCATTGCCATTTTTCCAAAAGCGGTATGAGTGAGGAGAAGGGGAGATTCCCTCTCACAGTCCTCGGAGCATCCCTCGGTTTGCTTCTGTGTGTTTTCTCTTTGTAAATCCAATTTCTGTCTTTTATTGTTGTTGTTTTCTACACTCTTTCTAAGGGTGACCTGGCTTCTGACAGCAGAAACAGACGCCTCTACCGTTTCACAGCAGACCTCATGGACAGATTCTGTTGCCTCGCTCTCAGAAACCAGCAGGTGTATACGTCATGTTCACGGAAAAACATGCAAACCCGTAGAGAACTTTCATGAGTTTACTTGAGCCAAACTGTCCACACTTGCCGGGAAGCAGAACTGCAAGGGGTTGGGACAATGCTCCAGAGAATGGCTGTTTTTCACTGTGTTTTATTCATTCTTTCTCCAAATTATTATTTAATACATTTTCATTGATTTCTGAGAGGAAGGGAGAGGGAGAGAGCGATAGAAACACCCGTTCCTGGGGATCGAGCCCACAACCGGGCCTGCACCCTTGACTGAAATCGAACCCGGGACCCTTCGGTCTCCAGGCCGATGCTCTACCCACTGACCAAAACCAGCTGGGGCGTTACTTTGTTTTATACGTGACAATCCAATCCAAGGAGGAGACATACGTGGGTTACAGGAAATCCACTGGTGATAGATGAGGGAGGGAGGGAGGGAGGAAAGGAGGGAGGGAGGGAGGGAGGGAGGGAGGGAGGGAGAAAACGGAGGGTGGGGTGGGGAGTGGGGGTACACCTCTGGGATTGGATATAAAGCAAAATGATAGATGCATACTTCTTTTTAAAAAAATATATTTTTATTGATTGCAGAGAGGGAGGGAGGGAGAGAGAAACATCATTGATGAGAGAGAATCGGGGATTGGTGTCCTCCTGCATGCCCCATAGTGGGGCTCGAGCCCGTGACCAGGGTGGGCATGCTCCCTGGCCCCGAATCCAACCCAGGACCTTAAGGTCTGCCACAGACTGACATCTGCTCTACTCACTGAGCCAAACCTGTCAGGGCCACACTTCCTTCTTTTCCTTAGGTGGGTGCAGAATAGATAGTTAACATGCAACAATACAGGTGATAACAATAACAATGAAGGAATTTATGGTCTCTTTCCTGCAGGGCCCCCAGGGGCATTTGCTTGTGTGTGTGTGGGGGGGGGGGTGGAGGTGGGGGGAGGGGGAGAGAGTAGGGGGGCTAATGTTACAAGTTCCTCTAACATTTCAGAGGTGTGTTGTCTTAGATGCAAAAGGACCATAGGTTCAGTTAAGGTAAACACTGACCTGGTCAGGGAAGACTCAGACCTAGGACGCGACTACCCACCACAAGTGCTCTTAGTTACAGCCTCCCTTCAGACCATCCCTGTGGTCGATTTAGGCCTTTCAGTTTGCAAGACCGCCAGGCAGGCCTTCCCCTGAGCTCATCGGGTTAGCATGTGGCCCCTTTTGTCCACAGTTGTGTGGGAATAAAGGAGTCATCCTTTCTGTCAAAGAAGGGAGCTTAGGCAGCCTCCATTTTGGCTCCAGGGACTTGGCAGCCGCCATTTTGAAACGGCATAGGTCAACCCCTCCCTCTTATCCTCTCCACCCCCCGCCCCCCGTTTTAATTTCGCTGCTTTGTTTCTCTTTTAAACAAATTCACATTTCATTTATGTTGACATAAACTGTACAAAATTAACTTTCTTCACCGAAAATAACAGCTATGTTTTCTGTATTCTTCCTAGATAAACTACAAAACTTATTCTTGTAGGTTTTCTAGGTTTCGCTTATAAATTGAGACGCGGCAGTAGATGTAACCACGGAAAAAGATAGAATGAAACAGACCGATCTGTTGTCAGTATCCATGGCCTCTGATCCTGTCTTGACCATGAAACAGAACTGTTCCGCATATTCTAGCTTATGGAGCCCTAACTGGTTTGGCTCAGTGGATAGAGCATCTGCCTGCTGACTAAAAGGTCTCAGGTTTGATTCCGGTCAAGGGCATGTACCTCGGTTGTGGGCACATCCACAGTAGGAGGTGTGCAGGAAGCAGCTGATCAATGTTTCTCTCTCATTGATGTTTCTAACTCTCTATCCTTCTCCCTTCCTCTCTGTAAAAAAATATAAATAAATAAATAAAATGCATTTAAAAAAATAAAAATCATCATTCTCCCCTTTTGGTTCAGTCTCTGGCTCACTGAAGTCTACATACACGTGACCCTCCTAAAAAAACAAACAAACAAACAAACAAAAAAAAACCCACCCCACAAAAACCAACAACCAAGTTGGCATCACTGGCTTGAGTCAAACTGTCCACACTTGCCAGGAAGCAGAACCGCAAGGGGTTTGGACAATGCTCCAGAGAATGGCTGTTTTTCACTTTGTTTTATTCATTCTTTTTTCTAAATTATTATTTAATACATTTTTATTTATTTCTGAGAGGAAGGGAGAGGGAGAGAGCGATAGAAACGGTCAGGATGACAGAGGATCACCCGTCCGCTGCTTCCTGCACACCCGCTCCTGGGGATCGAGCCCACAACCGGACCTGTGCCCTTGACTGTAATCGAACCCAGGACCCCTTCGGTCCCCAGGCCGATGTTCTACCCACTGACCCAAACTGGCCTGAGCGTCACTTTGTTTAATACGTGACAAAATCCAATTCAAGGAGGAGACATAAGTGGGTTACAGGAAATCCACTGGTGATAGATGAAGGAGGGAGGGAGCGATGGAGGTACCAAAGTGGGGCGGGGGGTGGGGGGAAACCTCTGGGATTGAATAAAAAGTGAAATGATAGACGCACACTTCTTTTTATTTATTTTTTTGATGTTTTACAGAGAGGAAGGGAGAGGGAGGGAGAGAGAAACCTCATCAATGAGAGAGAATCTTGGATAGGCCGCCTCCTGCACGCCCCCTAGTGGGGCTTGAGCCTGTGACCCGGGCGGGCGGGCATGCGCCCGGGACCCAAAATCGAACCCGGGACCTTAAGGTCCGCCACAGGCTGACCTCGGCTCTACCCACTGAGCAAAACCGGCCAGGGCCACACCTACTTCTTTTCCTGAGGTGGGTGCAGGATAGATAGTTAACAGGCAACAATACACGTGATAACAATAGCAATGAAGGAATTTATGGTCTGTCCTACAGAGCCCCTAGGCGCATTTGCTTGTGTGTGTGTGTGGGGGGGGGGTGGAAGGGTGAGGGGCGGGGATGGTGGGATGTTACAAGTTCCTCTGACATTTTATAGCATAGGTATGTTGTGTCTTAGATGCAAAAGGACCATAAGTTCAGTTAAGGTAAACACTGACCTGGTCTTGGAAGACTCCGGCCTAGGTAATACGGGACTACCCACCACTACTGCTCTTAGTAGCAGTCTCCCTTCAGACCGTCCCTGCAGTGGCTTTAGACCTCTCGGTTTGCAAGACCGCCAGGCAGGCCTTCCCCTGAGCTCATAGGGTTAGCATGTGGCCCCTTTCGTCGTCCACAGTTGTGTGGGAATAAAGGAGTCATTCTTTCTGTCAAAGAAGGGAGTTTAGGCAGCTTCCCTTTTGGCTCCAGGGGCTTGGCAGCCGCCATTTTGAAACGGCAAAGGTCAACCCCTCCCTCTTATCCTCTCCACCCCGCCTCCCCCTCCCAACCCCCCCTCGTTTTAATTTCGGCGTTTTGTTTTTCATTAAACAAATTCACATTTTATTTATGTTGACATAGACTGTACAAAATTGACTTTCTTCACCGAAAATGACAGCGATGTTTTCTGTATTCCTAGACCAACTACAAAAAGCATTCTTGTCGGTTGTCTCGGTTTCTCTTATAAATCGAGACGCGGCAGTAGATGTAACCACGGAAAAAGACGGAATGAAACAGACGGATCTGTTGTCAGGATCCATGGCCTCTGATCCTGTCTTGACCGTGAAACGGAAGTGCGCCACATGTTCTTGCTAAAAAGCTTATGAGGATATAGGCTTAACGAAGGAATGTAAACAGCGACACCCAGATGTGGGTGTAAGGATGGCGGGTTCTTTCTTCAATGTTTCACAGTCATTTGTTTAAGATCATCGAATAAAGACAAAAATCCACACCGAAATCCTTGTCTGGCAAGCTCACGTTTCTTTCACGAGCTGGTCATTTCACTGTTGGTTACAGATTTCTCGTAGCATACTTAAAACTCCTGCTAGTCAAAGGTTAGTCGTCAGCTTCATTGCACAATTTTATGAAACAGATTCCTCCCACACCTTCTCAAAATTTATTTCTTCAAAGAACTGATAACTCAATGCCCAACAACTGTGACAATGAATGTGATGTCTGCAATGACCTCACTAAAACAAGCCCAAAGTGCCATCGGCAGAGATCACGCAGAAGTGCAACGTGGCGCTTCCGATGATGCCTGCCGCCCTCTGGAAGAACAACAGTTAGTTCTCCAAAGCATGAGAGTTCACACCGGGACCATTTAAGCAGAGGATCAGTGGCTACTCTACTCAAGAGATCCAGTGATTAAGTGACCCACCTATATCTTACAGCTCTTCTCTGTTTCCTTTCAAATTTCTCAGACTTTTTTTCAATATCAAAATAAGAGAGAACGCATTTTAAAAGTCCTTCGGGTATTTCCGACACTTTTGGAATTATCTGTAGGAAGCTCCGACTTAGTTGTGTAGAGTTTGATGTATGTGTCCACCGTTAAATCCAAATCGTGTTTCACATCGAAATGCATGTTAAGCAAAGCTAAGCTACTTGACCTTTGCCCTGTCAAAGTGTTCCTCTGGTGTGCTTTGAGACGCTTTCGTCCGTTTTCATAGCATTCGTTCTCAACCTTCATCACAGGGAGAATTCGTAGGACATTTAGCAATGTATAAACATGAAAAAACTTGATGTCTGGCAGGTGGAGGGCTTCATACATGGTGGATGGAAGCTCTATATCTTTTCTTCTGGGTTTCCACTTGATTCTCCAACAATGCAGCTCAGCTGAGAGTGCTGCATCGGGATTGGGTAAGTCGCTGCTGTACATATCAGCCTGGACAGGAAGGGAGAGGGATAGAGAGTTGGAAACATCGATGAGAGAGAAACATCCATCAGCTGCCTCCTGCATACCCTCCACTGGGGATGTGCCTGCAACCAAGGTACATGCCCTTGACTGGAATCAAACCCGGGACCCTTGAGTCCGCAGGCTGACGCTCTATCCACTGAGCCAAACTGGTCAGAGCTTTTTGTGTGTGTGTGTGTGCTTTTATTGATTTCAAAGAGGAAGAGAGAGAGAGAGAGATCGATGACAGAGAATCATGGATCATCTGCCTCCTGCACACCCCCTACTGGGGGGTGGGGGGGCTCTGGGGATCCAGCCCGCAACCTGGGCATGTGCCCTTGGCCTGAATCGAACCTGGGACCCTTTAGCACGCAGGCCGACACTCTATCTCCGCCCAGCCAAACCAGCTAGGGTGTAATTTTCCTTTTTAAATCCCCTCATTTTTATTGAGTAAATTGCTGGCCATTAACTATCCTACGCCAACCTAAGTAAGAGAAGTATGAAGAAGTATGTGTCTATCATTTTACTTTAATTTTTATCCAATCCCAGAGGTTTCCCTCCCCTCCCCACCCCGCTTTGCTTTCTCTTGCCTCCCTCATCTATCACCAACGGAGTTCATGTAACCCACTTACATCTCCTCTTTTGCTTGTCATGTATACAACAAGGTTAAAACACACACACACACATACACACACACACACACACACACACATACACACACACCCCTTCCATTCTACGGAGCGTTATCCCAATATGTTGAGAATCTGCTTCCCGGTGGTGGACCGAAGGGTCCGGATTGTGGGCTCCATCCCCAGAAGGGGGAGTGCAAGAGACAGCCGAGCCATGATTCTCTCTCATCGTGGATGTTTCTAGCTCTCTCTCCCCCTCTCCCTTCCTCTCTGAAATCAATAAAAATATATATATATTTTTTAAAAGGTAGTTTAGGCAGCCGCCATTTTAGCTCCAGTGACTTGGCAACCACCATTTTGAAACAGCTAAGGTCAACCCTTCCCTTTTATCCTCCTCCCTATCTCCCCCCCCCGCTTTTAAGTTCACTGTTTTAATAACAGGAAATACAAAACATCGTCCAAGCACACTTTTTACTACCTAAAGGTGGAATAATACATTTGTGGTTGTGTTTTTTTTTTTTTTTAAATATCTTTATTGATTTCAGAGAGGAAGGGAGAGGGAGGGAGCGCTAGAACATCCACGATGAGAGAGAGAGAGAGAATCACTGGTCAGCTTCCTCCTGCACACCCCACACTGGGGATCGAGCCCACAACCCAGGCATGTGCCCTTGACTGGAATCTAACCCGGGACGCTTCGCGGTCCACAGGCTGATGCTCTATCCACTGAGCCAAACCGGCTAGGGCCTTTTTTGTTGTTGTTGTTGTTGTTTAAAGAGAGAGTGAAAGGGAGAGGAAGGGGGCAGGGAGAGAGGAGAGAGAGAGAGAGAGAGAGAGAGAGAGAGAGAGAGAGAGAAAATTGTTTTTCCACTTGTTTATTCATTTTTCCCTAGCTATTAAAAAAATATACAACAGTAGCAATGAGGGAATTTGTGGTCTCTACCCTGGGACCCTGGGCTGTGCCCTGAGGGCACTGGGAAAAGGAAAGTGACTAGTTACCGGGACATTCACTACTCCAAAGACATGTGATCCTAGACTCTATGACCTAGAGGCATAGAAAGACAATAGGCTCAGATGCCAGTATGTTCAAAGGTGATCTCTCTCAGGGGAGATACCGGGCCTAGGGCATGACTGCCCACTCACTATACACTGCTTTCTACTTTAAAAAGTGTTTTTTTTTAAATTCAGAACATCCTGGGTGGTCACTTGAGGTGCCTGAGTTTGCAAGGCCAGGCCTCTCCCGAGTGGGTCAGGTTAGCATGTGGCCCCTTTTCATCCACAATGTTATGGGTTGGCTCAACAAGATAGACCACCGACTCAGAATCTAAATTTAAAAGCCTGTTATTAAGCTGGCCAGCTGACCCCAGTACCTATCTCCCCCTCTGGGAGATTCGGAGCATGTGGCAGAGATCAAGGGTGCAGTATGATCCTTTATAGCAAAACAGTGTTAAAAAAAAAACACAAAGCATTTCATTAGAAATTCACAAAAAGTTCATGAGAACGGAGGGGAGGTAAACAGAGTCACACCTGGCTGGATTTAATCATAACACATTGTTTTCTAAGACAATCCAGCAATTTTTCTCTGCCACGGTTCCTGACATTGACACAATCGGTAACCTTTTCCAGGCCACAGTCCCTCCCCCTCCCACATTCCGTTACCCTTCCATGCCGCAGCCCCCAGTCCCTCACCCTAGCACACACAATGCAAAGCTTCTTATGTATTACCTTTTTAAAAATATATACAACAGTAGCAATGAGGGAATTTGTGGTCTCTACCCTGGGACCCTGAGCTGTGCCCTGAGGGCACTGGGAAAAGGAAAGTGACTAGTTACCGGGACATTCACTACTCCAAAGACATGTGATCCTAGACTCTATGACCTAGAGGCATAGAAAGACAATAGGCTCAGATGCCAGTAAGTTCAAAGGTGATCTCTCTCAGGGGAGATACCAGGCCTAGGGCGTGACTGCCCACTCACTATACACTGCTTTCTACTTTAAAAAGTTCTTTTTTTAAATTCAGAACATCCTGGGAGGTCACCTAAGGTGTCTGAGTTTGCAAGGCCAGGCCTTTCATTTTATCCTATTGCATTTCATTTCATTTTATTCACCGATGTGTCCCCCAATAAATTCAATTCGGAAAAAAAAAATAACTGAAAGGAAACAGAGAAAATGATCCCTCCGTTTTTGCCCCGTGAATACTCGCCGCCTTTAGAGTCGTGACACCCCCCCCAACACCCCCCCCCCACCCCCACCCGTTGAGGTTTTAAAGGTCCCGGCACGCAAAAAGTGTTCTGGGTATGTCCTCTTGGTCCTCTGTCAGGCCCCACCCCCAAAAAACTTTTCCAGTCCCCATTCCGCTGCCAGGCCTTGTCTCTCGCAAAAGGGGCCTTCCTGGGTAAACTCCCGGTGTTGGACGCCCCGCCACCCGCCACGGGACCCGGCCGACACGGTCCCACTGGAAAGGTGGGCGCTGAGAGGAGATCGGCCACCCTTGTCCCCTGCCACCCCTCTCCCCACAAACACACACACAGTGGGCTGCGGGGTGCCCGCCCAGGCCGGGCCCATGGCCCAGGAGCCGCCCCACAGTTGTTCTTGGTGTTCGTGCGCCATCTGAAGGCCGTTTTTTTAAAAAAAAAAAAAAAATATATATATATATATTTTTTTACAGAGAGAAAGGGAGAGAGATACAGAGTTAGAAACATCCATGAGAGAGAACCATCAATCAGCTGCTTCCTGCACACTTCCTACTGGAGATATGGCCCCAACCAAAGTTCATGCCCTTGACCGGAATTGAACCCGGGACCTTTCAGTCCGCAGGCCGAAGCTCTATCCACTGAGCCAAACTGGCTAGAGCCCATTTTTCCAAATCATTTAGGACAATAAAGCACAGTGAAGTGAAGATGAGTGCTATGGGCGGAATGCTTGTGACTCCCACCATGCCCCAAATTCATAAATTGAAATCCTATTACGCCAGCTAATGGGATTAGGAGCTGGAGCTTTGGGATGGGATTAGGTCCTGGGAGTGGAGCCCTCATGTTGGGATTAGGTCCTGGGGGTGGAGTCCTCAGGAGGAGATTTGTGCCCTTATAAAGGCGGCCTGAGAGAGCTGCCTGCCTCATTCCCCAAGTGAGACTGCAACAAGTCGGAGGTCTGCCACTGAAAGAGGGCCCTCACCGACCGACAGACCATACCGGGCGCTCTAGCTTGCGTGGACTCTCGCAGCGCGCACGCGTGCGAGCGCGGTGGTGAACGGTGAACCAGTATGATGGCGGAACAGGATGTGGAAAACGAGCTTCTGGATTATGAGGAAGATGAAGAGCCCCAGGCTCCTACAGAGAGCACCCCAATACCCCCCAAGAAAGATGCCAAGGGGTCCTACGTTTCCATCCACAGCTCTGGCTTCCGCGACTTTCTGCTGAAGCTTGAGCTCCTGAGGACCATAGGGGACTGTGGCTTTGAGCATCCATCTGAGGTTCCGCACCAGTGCATCCCCCAAGCCATCCTGGGCATGGATATCCTGTGCCAGGCCAAGTCTGGAATGGGTAAGACTGCAGTCTTCGTGCTGGCCACCCTTCAGCAGATGGAGCCCATCAATGGACAGGTGGCCGTGCTGGTCATGTGCCACACTCGGGAGCTGGCCTTTCAGATCAGGAAGGAGTATGAGCGCTTCTCCAAGTACATGCCCAGTGTCAAGGTGTCCGTGTTCTTCGGGGGTCTCTCCATCAAGAAGGATGAAGAGGTGTTGAAGAAGAACTGTCCCCACATCGTGGTGGGGACTCCAGGTCGCATCTTGGCACTCGTGCGGAACAGGAGCCTCAACTTGAGAAATGTGAAGCACTTCCTGCTGGACGAGTGTGACAAGATGCTGGAGCAGCTAGACATGCGGGGGGATGTACAGGAGATCTTTCGCCTGACGCCACGAGAGAAGCAGTGCATGATGTTCAGTGCCATGCTGAGCAAGGAGATCCGGCCTGTCTGCAGGAAGTTCATGCAAGATCCCCTGGAAGTGTCGGTGGACGACGACGCCAAGCTCACGCTGCATGGGCTGCAGCAATACTATGTCAAGCTCAAAGAGAGAGAAAAGAACCGTCAACTCCTTGACCTCCTGGACGTGCTAGAGTTTAACCAGGTGGTGATCTTCGTGAGGTCAGTGCAGCGCTGCATGGCCCTGGCCCAGCTACTCATGCAACAGAAATTCCCAGCCATCGCCATCCACAGGGCCATGGCCCAGGAGGAGCGCCTAGCATGCTACCAGCAGTTCAAGGACTTTCAGCGGCGGATCCTGGTGGCCACCGATCTGTTTGGCCGAGGAATGGACATTGAGCGAGTCAACATCGTCTTCAATTATGACATGCCTGGGGACTCGGACACCTACCTCCACCGGGTGGCCCGTGCTGGGCGCTTTGGCACCAAAGGCCTGGCTATCACTTTTGTGTCTCATGAGAATGATGCCAAAATCCTCAATGAGGTTCAGGGTCGGTTTGAAGTCAATGTGGCGGAGCTTCCTGAAGAAATGGACATCTCCACATACATGGAGCCGAGCGGCTAACCACACACATGACATCCCGGAACCACCCTGCTTCCCACGTGCTGCTTCAACTCCTCTTTCTAGGCAACAGTGCGGCTTTCTTGCTCTGTTGAAACACTGTACATTTGTGTAACAATAAATTTGCATTATGGAAAAAAATAAAAATATGGGATTGTATTTTGCTTCCTCACCCCATTTTTTCAAGTCAGATATATATATATATATATATATATATATATATATATATATATATATTGCTAGATTGATAGAAATATTCCAACTATTATACCGAGAATTCTTGTATACCCCTCACCAGTTCTCCCTAATGTTCCATTAACATGGAACATTTGTTAAAACTAAGACGTCTGCATATTATTATTAACTAAGCTGCAAATTTTATTCAGATTTCACCAATTTTTTGTCATAATGCACTTTGTCGTTCCTGGATCCAATTTGGGATACCACACTGCATTTAACATCTAGTAATTTTGTCAGAAAATATAGTTAGACGAAAATCCCAACCAACATTAGATTCTGTTCTGATTCATTCTAAGAATAAGTGTTCTGCAGTTATTATCAAGAATTATGTCAATGTTTGATAAAAATAAAATTTTAATCCTATTATTTTCTTCCAAGTTTCAAACTGGAGAACCAACCAGAATCCCAAGTGGTGTCAAATACTGTTCTACAGTGTATTGCAATTTAGCAGTGACTCCCAAGTGCTGTCAAACACTGCTCTACACTGATTCCTGATGTATTTTTTTTAAATAAATGTATTTCTTTATTGATTTTAGAGAGGAAGGGAGAGGTAGAGAGACTGAAACATCCATGATGAGAGAGGATCATAGATCAGCTGCCTCTTGCACACCCCCTACTGGAGATTGAGCCTGCAACCCGGACCTGTGCCCTTGGCCAGAATGGAACCCTAGACCCTTCAGTCCGCAGGCTGATGCTCTATCCGCTGAGCCAAAACGGCTAGGTCTTGATGTGTTGTTTAAAGTATATATATTTTTTATTGATTTCAGAGAGGAAGGGAGAGGGAGAGATTGAAACATCCATGAAAAGAGAGGATCATGGATCGGCTGCCTCCTGCACACCCCGTACTGGGGATCTATTCCGAATCCTGGGCATGTGCCCTTGACCGAAATAAAAACTGGGACCTTTTGGTTCTATCCACTGAGCCAAGCCAACTAGGGCTAGTTTTTTTTTTTGAGTGTGGGGGAAAAAAAAGACAGTAGAAGGGAGGAGAGGAGGGAGGGAGGGAGAGGGAGGGAGAGAGAGAGAGATTGTTTATTCATTCGTCGGTAGCTTTTATATATATATATATATATGCAAATGTTCCTTTGTTCCAAATTTTAAATCTCCGAAAGCTCTTCACCGATTGCTTTGAATTTTTTAAAAAATATATTTTATTGATTTTTCACAGAGAGGAAGGGAGAGAGACAGAGAGTTAGAAACATAGATGAGAGGGAAACATTCATCAGCTGCCTCCTGCACATCTCCTACTGGGGATGTGCCCGCAACCCCAGTACATGGCCTTGACGGGAATCGAACCTGGGACCTTTCAGTCCGAAGGCCGACGCACGATCCATTGAGCCAAACCAGTTTTTGCCATTGCTTAGATATTTTGACACAACGTTGCATTCGAACACGCGCGTGCTTTTATATATCTATATACCTACTATTATATAGATGTCACACCTGTGACAGGTAAAAACATGCCTTTTTTGAAAAGCAGCGCCATCTGTTGGACATAAAAGCAACACACACTATACTAAATATTTTATGATTCCATTTCAATGTTTCTATTTACATTTATAAAGTGTAGGTAAAATTAACCGCAAATATGTGTGTCGAGCTGCAAAACGATTCATCAGCTGAGATATTCTCACATCAATTGCTGGGAATTGGGAACGGAAAGGTGCTGGTTGATCTGACCTCAGGACGAATTGCATTGCCTCGTCACTTCTGCAATTTAGTGACGTCAAAAGAAGAATTGGTTGAAAAAGTATTTCCCAATATTCAAACCGATTGTAAGAATCACGATTGGCTGAGTGAACAAGCTATTCTTTCGGCCAAGAACAAAGACGTCTACGGACTTAACAATATCATTCAGTCTAACATTCAAAGCGAGGCAGTCACACACAAGTCCGTCGACACTGTTGTGGAAGCAGATGAAGCGGTTAATTATCCAACAAAATTTTTGAATTCACTCGATCTGCCAGGGATGCCACCGCACGCACTGCAATTGAAAATCGGCGTGCCAATTAGCATGTTGCGAAATGTCAACCAGACCAAGTTTTGACAGGCACGCAGCTTGTAGTAAAAAAATTAATAAGCAATGTCGTAGAAGCAACAATCTTGACAGGAACTTTCAAAGGTGAAGATGTCCTCATTCCTCGCATTCCTATGATTCCAACGGATATGCCATTTCAATTTAAGAGATTGCAATTCCCAATTCGATTGGCGTTTGCAATCACCATCAACAAAGCTCAGGGCCAATCTTTAGAATTGTGCGGTTTAGATCTAGTTACGGATTGCTTCTCACATGGACAATGAGATGTTGCGTGTTCTAGAGTTGGCAAACCAGACAATCTCTATATCTGCATAGACAATGGAACAACACAAAATGTTGCATACCCACAGGCATTGTGAAATTAAGTGTATTAGAAACGTGTGCTTTCTCTTTTCTTTCTTTTCCATTTAACCAGACTGAGCCACAGCAATGCGTGCCTGGGTACAGTATATATATATATATATATATATATATATATATATATATATACACTTCCCTTAGCCTGTTTGGTTCAGTGCATTGAGCAGTGGCCAGCCTGTGAACCAAAGGGTCCCAGGTCCGATTCCAGCCAAGGTCATGGACCTTGGTGGCAGGTTCTTTGGGCCCTTGCCCTGGTAGCAGGCAACCAATTGACGTGTTTCTCTCACATCGATGCTTCCCTCTGTCTTGCCCTGTCTCCTCCACTCTCCCTAAAAATCAATGGAAAAATATCCTCGGGTGAGGATTAACAGCAACAAATATGTGTGTGTGTTTGTGTGTGTGTGAGTGTGTGTATTATTGATTTTAGGAAATGAGGGAGAAAGGGAAGGGGAGAGAGAGAGAGAGAGAGAGAGATACCTATCGGTTGCCTCCAATACATACTCCAGCTGGGAAATGAACCTGAAATCTGGGCATGTGCCCCAACCTGGAAAGCAATGGGTGACCTTTCAATGCACGAGGTGATGCTCAACCAACTGAGCCACACCAGCCAGGGCTCTGTTGCTTCCTGTCTGTGCCCTGATTGGGGATTGAACCCACAAACAGTGGCATAAGGGAAGACGCTCTCACCAACTGAGCCACCGGTGCAGGGCCAAATTGATTGATTTTGTACATTTCATGGACAAGGCCTCATCCAGATTTACCTCACTTCAAACACACATACTACAGTGTGCACCCGCTCCCCCCCAACACTTTCTTGTCATTCATAAGGTGAGTCACGCTAAAATCCACAACCACATGACATTGTACCAATGTTCCCCACACCCACCTGCTTGTTGTCTTTGGGCTTTCTTGTGAATATATATATATATACATAGGCAGTGGCAGATGTGGTCCATGTTAGCGTTTATTGCCTCTATGGCTTCCTGGCTTTGTCGCTTTGTTTGTATACCTTAGAAATGCCCCGTCCCTATGTTGAAAATAATAGATTTGGGGTGGTGGGTGGTAGTGGAAGGGGGGAACACAAAAGAAACCCAAAGAGAAAGAAACTGGGAGGGGGGGTTTTGTGGGGGAGGAAAATGGTGACAGAAAGAGGCTTTATACTTTGGGCTCTGTATTCAGGTGATGTTTTGTTGAGTTGTACACTTGAAAAACTTGTATGTATGTGTGTGTGTGTGTGTGTGTGTGGTGTGTGTGTGGTGTGTGTGTGTTTTCTTGGAGTTTCATACCATTAACCTGAGAAACACTTAAACCAGTAAATAATTTCTGTGATGAATTTATTTGAACCAGACTGTTGGCTACTGCCGGGAAGCAGAATCTCAAGGAATTAAAAATCTATTCCTTTCAAGGCAAGGTGGAGGCCTTTCCAAGGCCTAGATAACAAAATCCAGGGGCCAGACCAGGGGTGAAGTATAAACTTAAGTCATCACATAGGAGTTTAAAATCACCCGGCCTCTGCATAGATACACAGCACAGCAAAGCCCAAAGTCCACAAGCATGTCTTTGACCTATTTTTATAAATCACCATCCAAGGATGAGACTTGTAAGTGGTTTCAAACACTGTTCTACAGTCTTTCCTGCTATTGACCAGTGGGTTTCCATGAAATCCAGTGATGATAGTTGAGGGAGGTGGGAGAAAGCAAAGGGGAGGAGGCTGGGGGTTGGTAAGCTGTAAAATGATAGTGAGTGGTCAAAAATTAACATGACAACAGTAACAATGAGGGAATTTGTGGTCTCTTCCCTGGGACTCTGGGTTGTGCCCCAAGGGCACTGGAAAAATGGGAAGTGACTATTTACCTCTTGTCATTCACTAGTACAAAGATATGTGACCCGCCCTAACCGGTTTTGCTTATCTGGTGCCCGGCCAGGAACAGCTCTGGTGCTATGCGGGAAGTGAAGGATCTGCGTGCCTCCGCAGGGGCTTGATCCGAGGCTGATTCGAGCCCCACCATGGCCGACAAAATCCACATGTCACTGGATGACATTAGGCTGGACCGGAGCCAGCGGGGCTGCCATGGCGGGGGTCCCGGCTGCGGGGGGGGCGGGGGCAAGGACCTAGGTCGGACCGAGGCCCGGCCGCCTCCCAGGGAGGCCGGGGTTGTGGAGCGCAGGCTGCCGCACCAGAGCGCAGGGGCGGCGGGCTGTTCCGGAACCGGGCTGCCCTCGGCAGAGGCAGGATCCGGCCAGCGCCCTACAGCAGGCCGAGACAGCTTCCCGACGAGTGGCACCACGACCGCTTCCGCAGGGCCTTCAGCAGGGGCGCTGGCCTGATGACAGGGGGGAAGCTGTTGTTGTCGTCCAACCTGCACTTCGGAGTGTCCGACGCGGACATCCAGCAGCTGTTTGCGGAGTTCGGGCCTCTGAAGAAGGCCGCTGTCCATTACGACCGCTCTGGCTGCAGCCTGGGAACAGCCCACGTGCACTTTGAGCGCAAGGCAGACACCCTGGAAGCCAGGAAACAGTACAACGGCATACCTTTGGTTGGCCGTCCCCTCCACATCCAGATCCTCACCTCGCAGATAGATACGAAGCCCAGGCAGGTACAGAGTGTCAACAGAGGCCGGGTGACTACAAACCGAGGATCTGGAGGCTTTGGCGGCGGCACTTAGGGCCGTGCCCCCGGAAGCAACCGGCGTACAGGCAGGCGCACTGGCCGCCATTCAAAGCGACAGATCTCGGAGGAGAAGCTGGACGCCCAGCTGGACGCTTACAACTCGATGAGGGATACCAAAAGTATGAATGCCCATTTGGGCGCTTACAATGCGATGAGGAACACTAAAAAGTTGGACCCCCAGAAGGACGCTGACAGCTGCATGAGGGACACCGAGGAGTTGGACTCCCAGCTGGACACTGACAGCGCGATGAGGGACACCCCTGAGTTGGACACCCTACTGGGCACTTACAACGCTATGAGGGACACCGAGGATTTAGACGGCCAAATGGATGGCGCGGAGATGGACGCCCTGCTGGACGATTACGATGCGATGATGGACACCAGCTAAAGCACCAGCAAGTCAGTGTGTGGTAGGATGGCCAAGGACCTGTGGCCAATGATGGAGTTGTTTCTTCTGTTTGGAAATAGGATTTAAAACTCCTAGAAAGATTTTTTGTTAACTTTTATTTTATTAAATATTTCTGAAAAAGACCTGTTTTGTACGGAGTCATTTTGGGGATACATTTTACTGGTTGCTGTTTTCACCTTGGCCATAATCAACAGAAAGGGGCGTAGGAAAAACAAACAAACAAACAAAAAAACTCGTTCCTAGTAGAAGGGCCCCCTTTCCCCCCGAGGTGAGCCTTGAAGCCTAGGGCACAGGCCCGGGTGGAGCAGCTGCAGGTGCAGATCTTGGTGGTAGTAGCAAAAAATCAAAGGAGAACTTTGAAGGCCGAAGTGGAAAATGGTTCCATGTGAACAGCAGTTGATCATGGGTCAGTCGGTCCTGAGAGATGGGCGAACATCGTTCCAAAGGGACCGGCAATGGCCACCGTTGCCCTCAGCTGATCGAAAGGGAGTCGGGTTCAGATCCCCGAGTCCGGAGTGGCGGAGACGGGCCCGCTTACCCTTGCTCCCTTTTATAGCCCCGGAACATGGTGGGCGGAGCCAGAGACCCACCAATCAGCCGGCCCCAGAACTGAAGCGTCGTCGTCACCAGTTGGGGGTCAAGTTTAGGGTGGGGGCGCTCATGCCCCAGGCTAGATTCCCCGCAGGACACGCCCTTCAGGTGGCATTCACCAAAACCCTCTCAAGGAAAAGTTCTCTCTCTCTCTTTTTTTAAATATATTTTATTGATTTTTTACAGAGAGGAAGGGAGAGGGATCGAGAGTTAGAAACATCAATGAGAGAGAAACATCGATCAGCTGCCTCCTGCACACTCCCTCCTGGGGATGTGCCCGCAACCCAGGTACATGCCCTCGACCGGAATCGAACCTGGGACCCTTCAGTCCGCAGGCCGACGCTCTATCCACTGAGCCAAACCGGTTTCGGCGGAAAGGTTCTCTTGAACCTGGCTGCTATGCTTGGTGTGCTTGACTGTTGCCTCTAGTTCGGGCTCCTCGGAGCTGGGACCTGTGAAGAGTGTGTGTGTGTATGTGGGGGGGTATTTTATTTTATGTTATTTTATTATTTCTTTGCTCATTTCTCTTCATTCATTGCAATTGACTCTATTTCTTGGCAATGAATGGTTACAAACATCAGTCCCATTTGTATTTTTTTTTTATCAGTAGAATTTCTGGATTTTAAGGACTATTTCAGTGCTTATCGTTGCCTGTCACATATCTGCCTGTCCTTTCCATCCATGGCAAATGGATGCCCTCAAGCCTAATGAATTTATTAGTAAAAGTTAAAAATGATATTAACCACGTGCTTCATTTGAAAATTGACATACAACGCTATAGAAGCCCTGTTCACTGTCTCTGCTATCCAGGTTGTCAACTGTCCTTGAACACATCTAGCAGTGATGGTGTGTGGTGTGAGGTAGGGCTTTACCTTCGGCGTGGTCTGGTGTGTGTGTGTGTGTGTGTGTGTGTTTATCTTGGTTTTTCAACCTCCAATGTATGGAGAGGCTGTTCATTTGTCCTAGGTCAAGAATGCCGGTAACCACACACCTGGGCTCCGGTGGGCCCAGGACAATCCACAAGGAAAAAATCTCCTAGGCGCCCGTCATTCAGCAGATATCTTTTTAGCGGACCTTGTGCTCTCTACTGCCCCTGTGTGTGTGTGTCTACAAGAGACACTGGAGAAATAAAAGAAAGGAATTCAAACAAAGCACTACAGAGAGCCCTCAACATACAGGACAAGAGAGCAGGAAAATAAAAGAGGAACAGAGGATTCCAAAAAACTCAGAAAGCCATAACATTGCAAGCACACTTAACTGGCCATAATCTATTCAAGATAAATAGATGGGAAGATCCATTTGAAAGACGGAGCCTTTCTGGTGTGGCTCAGTAGGTGAGAGGTCATGTCATGCAATGGAAAGCTGAGGGCTCCATTCTGGGTCAAGAGATTCCTGGTCAAGGGCACATACGTGGTTTCAAATACCAGGTTCTATCCTGACTCTGGGCAGGGGGCATGTGGGAGGCAACCAATCCAAGTTTCTCTCACATCACTGTTTCCCTCTCTCTCTCTCTCTCTCACTCACATTCTCCTGTTCGAGGCTGTGATGCCTGGTATTCATTCCTCAAAAGGAGGGGGCAGCAGGGAGCAGTGGCTATGGGAGGGGAGAGACCCCAGACTCAAACACAATGAACGAAGCAGGCCTTGGAGGTCATGGGAGGCAGAGGCTGAAGTTGAGGTGAATAAAATGTGTATGGTTTTGTATATTAGCTCTGAGACCAGGATGCCAGGGGCCACCAGCAGCTGGTGGAGGCAGGCGAGATGCTCCCCAGAGCCCCCAGATGGGAAGGGGTCCCGGTGGCACCTTGATTTGTGATTCCTGGCACATGGACTCTCAGGGAATTCCTCTCTGTTCTTGTAACCCACCTCTTTGGTGGCAGAGGGACATGGCGATTCTAGGAGATGAATCGGATGCCATCCTTCAGATGTGCCCTTTGACGTCTGTTTTTCAAAACCATTGAAGCCAAGGAGGTCAGTTGTACTGTAGGTGTGATCAGAATTTCAGCTGAGCATCAAATATGATCCACAGGCCTGAGCCACCCGGCAAAAAGCCACAATGAATCTCCTAGAGGCGGGTCACTCAGCAGAAATCTAGGTGCCCTGACATTGTGCTCCGTGTGTGTGTATGTGTGTGTGTGTGTGTGTGTGTGTGTATCCACGGTCACTCAGGCGAACTGGTGGATTTCCATTGTGGGATGGCATCTGTGAGCACCCCTCTTCTGCCCCCGCCCCGTTCCCCCTCCTGCACACACACACACACACACACACGCACACACACACACCTGCTTTCTTGCAGACAGCGACCAGGGCTGGAACTTCCCCCAGCCCTGGGGTCTATAAACACCCGGGAGGTCCAGACACCTGGCTCTGTCTTTCCCAGAGAAAGCTGAGGAAGGAGGTGGGGGTGGGGGTGAGGAGGAGGCTTGCATTGGCACTCCAGGACCAGTAGAGGGCACCACTGGCCCGCTGAATAGATTCCCGGGCTTGGGGTGAGCTTGGTATATGGGGCAGGAGCACAAGAAGGCCTAATGGCTCCATCTCCAGGCCTTGCGGAGAGGCATCGCCATTTTCTGGGTTGAAGAGGGGACAATACCTATTTAGACAGGCTCCGGGGGGCCCAGGACAATCCACATGGAAAAAAGCCACAGTAAATCTCTTGGCGCGCGTCACTCAGCAGATAAATTGTTAGTGGACCTTGTGCTCCCCTGTGTGTGTGTGGAGGGTGGGAGGGGGAGGAGGGGGACTAGGTGTGTGCGCGCGGGCGTGCGTCTGTGCAGTCACGCACGGACACTTCTGGCTTTGAATGGTCCGTCGGCATCCATGAGCACCCTTCATCCTCTGCCTTCTCGAAGACAGAGCCCCCTCGGGTCTAGCCAGAACTGGGGAAGTCCAGTCACCTGGCTCTGCCTTCCCCAGAGTAGGCTGCAGGAGGGGGCTCTTGCATTGACGCTTCTCGACCAGCAGAGGGCGGGACGAGATCTTTGGCCTAGGCCAAGGCCCCAGTCAACCCAATCTCTGTAATCCACAAAGACTATGTCCAGTTCGGGCCATCTTGTCGACCCTCCCAACCCCTCACCTCCCCACCCCGCTCACTCTCTGGATGGATGGATGGTCAGGCCCCGGCCCAGAGACCAAGTCCGGGCCTGGCTATCTGGGCTTGCCGAAACCTCAGAAAGTTGAAAGGCCGGATCAACGTGTTTTCTGTGGAGGTTTTTTTTATTTTTATTTTTTTTAAGGAGTGTTTTTTTTTTTTTTTTTCAATCTGGAATGACGTGGAAGGTGTCATTCCAGGCCCCCAAATCCAAGAATGTCGGGGGGAGGAAGCTGACCTGAATCCAGTTCCTCAAGCTGGTTTGCCTCCTCTTTTGGTCTGTGGGGACCTCATCACACTACAAAACTGTTCACTATTTACTAGGAGCAATGTCAGAGTCATCCTTCAGCACTCCAGCCATGTGTTCGTTATGAGTCTTAAATCGTCACTTTTTGTGAAGCGGGCAGGCCTTTTCCTTCTAAGGATAGGGGCCACTTTCTTTGGTCTGGATTCCTGCATGGAAGAAATACCCTGTCGCTTCAGATATTCTTTTGAATATCTCGCTGCCATTTCCAATTTCCTCCTCACCCATTGAATCTACAGTGACACTCCTCCACAGTTTCTGAAACTCTTTGTCCACAGAAAATTGACAGCTTTTATCATTGAAGAAAATAATTTTCTTTTTTTCTGGACGATTTACAAAGAATACCTGGTCCCGTAAGGCCTTCACAGCTTTCTGGGAATTGGGCAGTTCTTCCTCTATGTCTTCTAGAAGAATTCCTCCTAAGACTTGCTTTTCATGCTTATCTAAGAGACTAAGCAGAGCCTTCTTATATTCTACACCATGCAATACTACGCTGTGGTAAAAAAAAAGGAGAAGGGATTCTTGCCATTTACAACAGCATGGGTGGAACTGGAGAGCATTATGCAAAGTGAAATTAGCCAGTCAGAGAAAAATGAATACCACGAGATCTCACTCATTTGTGGAATATAGAGAACAACATAGACTGTTGAACAGGGACAGGTCCATAGACATCTGTACCACTACTCTGTGCTGGGGCCTCTGCAGCATAGCCACCACCAGACAGTCCAGGGCTATCCCGGTATCTTTATATTTCTATTTATCTATCAATCTATCTATCCCAAATCATGTTCATGTTCAATTTGTAACAAGTAAATTGGGGGTCACCACAACATGAGGAGCTGTATTAAAGGGTCGCAGCATTAGGAAGGTTGAGGCCACTGGTCTAAGGTTTATTTCTACCTCAATTTCTGGCCCCTACCCAGCCTGGCCCTGTTTTGGGCTTGGGCAGGAGGCAAACAACTGAGGTGTTTCTCTCACATGGATTATGTCTGTTTTCCCATCTCTGCCCCACTCTCTCTAAACATCAAAGGGAAAATATCCTCGGGTGCAGATTAAAGAAAAAATGAACAAAGGTGGGTCACCAGGTCAGAAGGTCCAATCTTCAAAGTGCATGCAAGCTGCTCCTTCCAAGGGGGTCCGGGCTGAATGCTTGAGAGCATCTCCAGGAAGGCCTGCGGGGACGGTGCTTCCACATTTTGGAAGGTGTTCTGGACTCTGCCTAACAGGATGAAGTATTTCATCTCCAGCCAGATGAACCCGAAGTGGTTCTCATCTAACAGGATGAAGACTCCAGGGCAGTGCCTGGGGTAGGCGGAGCCATGTAAGGTAACAATGTGCACTCCATAGTAACACATCCTGCAGGTTGGGGGGGGGGGTAGATCTGGTCCCTTGAGCCCACGCTCACAGGCAGAACAAACAGAACAGGCTGCTCCTCCGAAGGTGCAGCCCAGGACTCCCCGATGCTGGGCTGCGCAGGGCTCTGCCAGCCATGGCCTTTGCTTTCCACAGTTCTGTTTTCTTGCTGCTGCTGCTGCTCACCGATCACCTGCTCCTCAATCTCCTGGACCACGCGGGAGAGCTTGTTGAAGTTCTGGAAGGTCTCCCCATCTGGCAGATGGATGGGGCGCATGAGGTGGATCTCTAAGGTCCAGCTTAAGTCTCCCGTGATCTTCGTGACCCTGGCATACTTCCCATGGAAGCTGAGCATGGCAATCATTAGGCCGAAGCCATCGGATTTGCCTAGGAAGAGGCCTGGCCTGAGGAGGTCGTCCGGGTGGCTTGGGGGGGGGGGGGGAGCGGGGAGGTAGAGATGGCGGTAGGTCAGTCGGTCATACAGCCGTCTGTCTTTCTGGGAGATCTCCAGCCCCCGTCCTCCCCTAAGCCGCGTTGGTGAATCCTGTGGGGGATCTCTCTGGATCTACCGGTTGCTGAACCTGTCCTTCTGAATCTGCATGTGTCGGCTATGGGAAAAGCTGTAGAAGTCGTCCATGTACTCCACCGTGGCTGATTTCCTCTGCGTCAGGTGAATTCTAAACGAAGGCTCGAATTGCACTGGGCCAGCCACATGGGTGTTACGGTGAGGCCCGTACATCCAACCAGTAATGCATAAGCCATCATCCACCACTACATTCAGCAGACTTCTATAGCCATAATCTAGCTGCCACAAACCCAAAAGGTTTCTGTATGGGAACATCTTGGCGTAGACTTCTCTATAAGACATACCACCGATCATCTCCGGTTTCTGCAAGTTTTCCGGAATGCCAAGCTCCTTGCGACAGCACAGTCTCCAGATGCTGTCGGTGTGCAGGATGTGCCGGAATTTGGTGCAGGCCTGGGCCAGGCTGGCCAGGTCGGTGCCCGGGAGCGAGGCGAAGATGTCCACCGGCATCTCCACAGGCAGCTCCTGCAGCGAGCAGTGCAGGGGTGGCATGGGGCTCGTGATTCCTCCACTCCCCGCACAGCGCAACGCTGAGGCGTCCGCCTCAACGCGCTTTTCTGCCAGGGCCAGCTTGCTTTTGGGCGCTGCCTTCTCAGCTGGGCCCTGGTACTCCTGAAGACACTGCTTGCCTTCTGCAGCTGCCATCTCAGCTGGGCGCTGGCGCTTCTGAGGGCACAGCTTGCCTTCGGCCGCTGCTGTCTCAGCTGGGCCTTGGCACTCCTGAGGACACCGACATCGCTGAGAAGAGCCCAAGCCGCAGAGGCAAGTGCCCTCCTCCATGCCTCCACGTGTAACAGCCAACACAATCCACCTATATCGTATTTTAAATAGTCTCTCTCACCCCTCCCACTGTGGAGTCAGCTCTCTGGCCACAGAAGCCTTAGGCTGCAGTGAGGTCTGAGCCAATCAGAAGCCACGCTAGAGCCACTTGCCCATTGCGGCGGTGTGATTGGTGGATTCCGCGTAAGCGCCTGTCCGTGGCTCCGCCCATGCCTGCCAGTGCCAAACAATCTTCAACCTGCACTTGCTGGAAGGAGCAAAACCGCTCCCAAGTCGCTCTCCTTTCCTCTCACGCATCCGAGGGTGGGGGGGGGGGGGAGAGGGGGAGGGGTCGGGGTGGCGCTGGGGCGCGGGGGGGGGGGGCATGGAGGGCCTGGGAGGACTGTCCCCAGTGCGCCCCGGGAGAAGTCACGCAGTCGGGCCGGGGGGGGGGGGGGGGGGGGGGGGGTGGCGGGAGGGTTTGCAAGGCGCCACACCGCGGACCGAAGCGAGCGCACAGGGTCTGCGGCAAAGTCGGCCACCCATCCGACCCGTCTTGAAACACGGACCAAGGAGTCTAACACGTGCGCGAGTCCGGGGCTCACAGGAAAGGTACCGTGGCGCAATGAAGGTGAAGGAACGCCAGGGCCGAGGCCTCTCCAGTCCACCGAGGGCGCACCACCCGCCCGTCTCGCCAGCCTTGCCTGGGAGGTAGAGCATGAGCGCACGTGTTAGGACCCGAAAGATGGTGAACTATGCCTGGGCAGGGCGAAGCCACAGGAAAATCTGGTGGAGGTCCGTAGCGGTCCTGCTGTGCAAATTGGTCGTCCGACCTGGGTATAGGATTGAAAGACTAATCGAACCATCTAGTAGGTGGCTCCCTCCGAAGTTTCCCTCAGGACAGCTGGCGTTCTCGCAAACACAGTTTTATGCGGTAAAGCGAATGATTAGAGGTCCTGAGGCCAAAACGATCTCAACCTATTCTCAAACTTTAAATGGGTAAGAAGCCCGGGTGTGGAATAGGAGTGCATGGTGGGTCACTTTTGTTAGGCAGAACTGGCACTTCTGGATAAACGGAGCTCCGGGTTACAGCACCCGATGCCGACGCTCATCAGACCCCAGAAAAGGTGTTGGTTGATATAGACAGCAGGACGGTGGCCATGGAAGTCGGAATCCGCTAAGGAGTGTGCAACAACTCACCTGCCGAATCAACTAGCCCTGAAAATGAATGGCGCTGGAGCGTCGAGCCCATACCCAGCCCTCGCTGGTGGTCGGTCAGAGACAGGGGAACCGGAGCAAACCGGGCGGCGCCCGGCCCACACCCCCGCCAAGCTACGCCACGACGACTAGGAGGGCCGCTGCGGTGAGCCTTGAAGCCTAGGGCACAGGCCCGGGTGGAGCCGTCGCAGGTGCAGATCTTGATGGTAGTAGCAAATGTTCAAATGAGAACTTTGAAGGCCGAAGTGGAAAAGGGTTCCATGTGAACAGCAGTTGAACATGAGTCAGTCGGTCCTGAGAGATGGGCGAGCGCCGTTCTGAAGGGACGGGCGATGGCCTCCCTTGCCCTCAGCAGATCTAAAGCGAGTCGGGTTCAGATCCCCGAGTCCGGAGTGGTGGAGACGGGCACCACGAGGCGTCCAGTGCGGTAACACAACCCATCCCGGAGAAGCCGGCGTGAGCCCCGAAGAGAGTTCTCTTTTCTTTGTGAAGGGCAGGGCGCCCTGGAATGGGTTCTCCCCGAAAGAGGGTCCCATGCCTTGGAAAGCGTCGCGGTTCCGGTGGCATCCGGTGAGCTCGAGCTGGCCCTGGAAAATCCGGGGAAGAGGTTGTAAATCTCGAGCATGGCCATACCCATATGCTCCGGGGGTGGGATGGCGTTTTCAGGACGGCGACGGGGGCGGGGAGGGGGGCGACGAGGACTTGGCTGCGTGGCGCCCCAGGTGGTGGTGCCAGGTAAGGGGGAGGTCTCCCGCGGGACCCGGGGGCAGAAACACGTGAGCGGGGTTTGGCCAGGGGAGGGGAGAAGCAGTGGCGACAGCGACTCCTGGCGCAAGCTTGGCCCTTCCCATGGTTTGCCCCAGCTATGGCAGGCATCGCGGCCGCCCGCGGGGAACCATTCAGGTGGCCTGTCCTGCCCGGGGTTGCATTGGGGCTCGCCTGCATTGCTACTCCTGGCCGCGCACGCACGCGCGAACAGGTCTTCCCCCCCGGACAGGACCGCCCCTGGGGCCATGGTTCCGAGTGGCCCCTCGCCCTGGCTGGCACCTAGCAGCCAGCTTCGAACTGGCGCAGACCAGGGGAATCTGACTGTTTAATTCGAACAAAGCATCCCAAGGCACGCAGCAGGTGTTGACACGACGTGATTTCTGCCCAGTGCTCTGAATGTCAAAGTGAAGAAATTCAATGAAGTGCGGGACAAGGGCGGCAGCAACTATGACTCTCTTAAGGTAGCCAAATTGCTCGTCAACTAATTAGTGAGGTGCATGAATGGATTAACGAGATTCCCACTGTCCCTACCTCCTATCCAGCCAAACCACAGCCAAGGGATTGGGCTTGGAGGAATCAGCGGGGAAAGAAGACCCTGTTGAGCTTGACTCTAGTCTGGCATGGTGAAGTGACATGAGAGGTGTAGCATAAGTGGGAGGCCCACGGCGCCCATTTCCTGAGTCTCCGCCAGGAGCGTGGAGTGGGCATTTGGGCCTTGCGGGCCACAGGTGAAATACCACTACTCTGATCATTTTTTTCACTGACCCAGTTAGGCGGGGGTGGGGGGGTGGGAGGATGGTGCGGGGTAGTCCCCCAGATGGCCTGGCCCTGGAGGGGCGAAGAGCCCGTCCCGCCCTCTGCTGGTTGAGAAGCGCCAATGCAAGCCATCCTCCTGCAGCCAGAGCCCATTCCCTTCGAGGAATGAATGCCGGGCGAAGCCATGTTCAGCAGAACCTTTCCTTTTGGTCCTATCGGTGATTGTCACCTGAAGGGGTGTGCCATGCTGGGCCTAGCATGGGGCATGTGCGGCCCCGCCTTAAACTTGACGCCCGACCTGTGACGTTTTCAATCCTGGGGGTGGCTGATTGGTGGAGCGGGCGGGAGGCTGATTTGGCTTCTCCCACCACGCTCTGGGGCTATAAAAGAAAGCAGGGTCTCCTTTGCAGAACTTCTCAGCCCTAGGCTTGTTGTCTTGGTCGTCGTCATCCGCGTTCACCAAGGGGGCGTTCAGGGGAGAGATCTCGCCAAGACACGTCCCGGAACGTAGAAGCTGCTGGAGCACCTGGCTAGAACCTGCCTAGGTTGCTGATCAACTGAACACTGTCTCTGTGTCATTTCTTCTTTGCCGACTCCGTCCACACTTTTGGGAACGCCTGGAACGGCTGGGCCGGGACCCCAGCAGAGGCAGAGTAGAAGCTAGCCATTCCCAAGATGATGAAGAGAAAGAAAAGTCATCCTGTGCTGCCGCAAGAGGCCATCAAAAAGCCTCACAGTGGCCTGCATAGGCACTTGCTGGAGTCTAAGCAGGTTTTCCAAGCACTGGGCAAGAGGAATGATGAGAAAGCTGACCCGTCTTCCTCGCGGGCCCTGGGAAACTCAAGCAATCCCAAAGGCACCCAGCCATGCCAAGTTTTCAAACCCTGGCTGGATACCTGCCCGCGCCCCCGCCTCCATGAGGGCAAAGGTCCAGTGAAAACTCAAGTCAAACCCCAAAAACCATATGAAAGTTCGGACCAAGGATCTCCACCTTCATCCTAGGACAAGCTGCCTTCTCCTGGGAAGGTCAAGTTGGTGCCATCGGGTGTCCCACCCATGGACAACAAGCCGCCGGCTTGACCCGTGCCTTGCAGGCCACAGTCTCGAGCATTATGTTGGCCTGCCGTGACCAACCCTGCAAAGCCTGCTGCAGTCACTGCAGCCCTGCCAACTCTTGCATCTTTGACAGGTCCTGGCAGCTTAGCTCTGCCAATGTCGACCAACTCAGCCGGACCAGATTTCAACAACCCTGCCCTGCCTAGTGTCCCTCGGCCTCCTGCTTCTAGGCCTGGGTCCTACAGAACATCATCTTGTGCTTCCCAGAAGCGGGAGCCTGTTCACTCTGCTGTGAGCCAGCCCTGGGCCCCACCCAGGCCTCACAACCACTCTCCACTCCAGCATTTCACCTGCAAACCAATTCTATGGAGGACACCTGAGGTTCTGGGGCCAGTAATGTCAACACCTGTCCCAAATGAGCAGAGGCCAGAACGAGAGGCCATGAAGAGGAAGGCTCAACTGGAGCGTGAGAATGCTGCCAAATTGGGGAAAAGTCGTCAGCATTTCACTGAGAGGGAAACAGCACTGGAGATTGCTCGGCACTATGGCTGTGTGACGTAGGAGATGATGGGAGTGCTGGTACCCCTTTCGGTACCTGCTGTTGTTCCATAGATAGATCATAGGTAGGTAGGTAGGTAGATAGGTAGGTGATAGATAGATAGATAGATAGATAGATATTAATTTCAGAATATCGATATATTTTATCACTTAACAAAACTGAATAAGTATTAAAAATCGGTCGTCCGACCTGGGTACAGGGGCAAAAGACTAATGGAACCATCCAGTAGCTGGTTCCCTCCGCAGTTTCCCTCAGTATAGCTGGTGCTCTGGCAGACACACAAAAGATGCAGTTTTATCCATCCGGTCAAGCAAATGATTAGAGGTCTTGGGGCCAAAACGATCTCAACCTATTCTTAAACTTTCAATGGGTCAGAAGCCCGGCTCGCTGGTGTGGAGTGGGGCGTGGAATGCGAGTGCCTAGCAGGCCACTTTTGGTAAGCAGAACTGGCGCTGTGGGATGAACCGAACGCCTGGTTCAGGTGCCAGATGCTGACGATCATCAGACCCCAGAAAAGGTGTTGGTTGATAGAGACAGTAGGACGGTGGCCACGGAAGTGGGAATCCGCTAAGGAGTGTGTAACAACTCACCTGCCCAATCAACTGGCCCTGAAAATGGATGGCGCCGGTGCGACAGGCCCATACCCGGCCGGCCATAGCTGAAGGTCGGTCGGAGACAAAGAGGGACTGGATCCACGGGGCGCGCGCGCGCGCCCCTTCCCGGCCCAGCACACACCCGCGCACGCTATGCGATGACAAGTCCAAGTAGGAGGGCCACTGCGGCAAGCCTTGATGCCTAGAGCGTGGGCCCGGGTGGAGCAGTTGCAGGTGCAGAGCTTGGTGGTAGTAGCAAAAACTCAAAGGAGAACTTGGAAGGCCGAAGTGGAGAAGGGTTCCATGTGAACAGCAGTTGAACATGGGTCAGTCGGTCCTGAGAGATGGGCGAGCGCCGTTCCGAAGGGACCGGCAATGAAATCCGTTGCCCTCAGCAGATCGAAAGGGAGTTGGCTTCAGATCCCTGAATCCCGAGTGGTGGAGACTGGCACCGCGAGGCATCCAGTGCTGTAAAGCAACCGATCCCGAAGAAGCCGGCGGGAGCCCCAGGGGGAGTTCTCTTTTTCTTTGTGAAGCGCAAGGCGCCAAGGAATGGGTTCGCCCTGAGAGAAGGGCTCCTACCATGGAGAGCTTTGGGATTCTGACGACGTCCGGGGAGCTCCCGCTGGCCCTTGAAAATCCGGGTAAAGGGTGTCAATCTCGAGCCGGGCCATACCCATATCCTCCGGGGGTGGGCTGGGGTGGGCTGGGGGTTTCGGGGCGGGGCCGGGGGCAGGGAGGGGGGCAGCCAGGACTTGGCTGCACAGCATCCCAGCGGTGGTGCCCGGTAAGGGGGGAGGTCTCCCACTGGGCCCTGGGGAATGGACTCGCGGGCGGAGGTTGGGAGGAGGGAGCGGCGGCGACAGCGACTCCAGGCACGAGCCTGGCCCTTCCCATGGATTGCCACAGATGTGGCGGGCATCGCGGCCACCCTCAGGGAGCCAGTCTGGCAGCCGGTCGAGCCAAGGGTTGCATTGGGGCTCGCCTGCACTGCTGCTCCTGGCTGCGCGCCCTCACGCACAGGTCTGCCCACGCCAGGACGGCCCCGGGGCCGCGGTTCCGCGTGGCGCCTCGCCCTGGCTGGCACCTAGCAGCCAACTTTGAACTGGTGCGGACCAGGGGAATCTGTTTAATTCCAAAAAAGCATCCCAAGGCACGCAGCGGGTGTTGACACGACGTGATTTCTGCCCAGTGCTCTGAATGTCAAAGTGAAGAAATTCAATGAAGCGCGGGTCAAGGGTGGCAGCAACTATGACTCTCTTAAGGTAGCCAAATTGCTCGTCATGTAATTAGTGAGGCGCATCAATGGATGAACGAGATTCCCACTGTCCCTACCTCCTATCCAGCCAAACCACAGCCAAGGGATTGGGCTTGGAGGAATCAGCGGGGAAAGAAGACCCTGTTGAGCTTGACTCTAGTCTGGCATGGTGAAGTGACATGAGAGGTGTAGCATAAGTGGGAGGCCCACGGCGCCCATTTCCTGAGTCTCCGCCAGGGGCGTGGATTGGGCATACGGGCCTTTCGGTCCACAGGTGAAATACCACTACTCTGATCGTTTTTTTCACTGACCCGGTGAGGCGGGGGGGTGGTGGGGGGAATTCCCCCAGATGGCCGGGCCCAGGCGTGGTGAAGAACCCATCCCACCCTCTGCTGGTCGAGAAGTGCTAATGCAAGCCAACCTTCTGCAGCCAGAGCCCAGTGCCTGGACTTGATGGGGGAAGGACAAGCAAGGGGCACGGTAATATACAAAGCCATACACATTTTATTCACATCAACTTCAGCCTCTGCCTCCCATGACCTCCAAGGCCAGCACAAATACCCCTCTGCAAAGACCTGAGCATTGCTTTCATTTCACAGAGTGCCTTACACGGATATGTCCCATGCTAACCTTCTATATGTCATGTCTCAACTTTTCCATGTGTGCTGCCTAAGCGATCTCGCTGTTGCCTTCCGCCCGCCAAGTACTTAAGGCCAGGCGATCTCACTGCTTTCGCGTTTATGGTGACTGGGTCGCGTCTTTTGGCGGTGGCCTCGGAACGGTGAGGGGAATTTGATGCAACAGGATCCCCTCCCGAGGCTCGCGTGTTGGTCGCGGTGATAGCTAGGCTGCTGAGACTGAACTGCCGGGTTCACCTGTTCCCGTGGGACATGCAAATGAGCGCAGGGTGCATCTTGGGTGATGAGCAGGAGGCAGGGCTGAGAGTGTCCAGGTGGTGGCGCTGTTTGGGCAGAGCAGGCGGGCAGCAGCGAGTACCGCCCACGCCTCTTCAGGTGTGTGCGCGCAGCGCTTTCGAGGGCGGGGCCAGCTGGAGAGCCTGCATCTTGGAGGCGTCTGCAGTGCTGTGCATGGCGGTGCGGTGCGGGAGGGCTGGGCCGGGACAAGGCGATACATCCAAACACGTTGTTTCCCTCTCAAGTATCCTCTGATGAGTATCTGGAAAAAAAAGACGTACTTCCTCAGCCATTATCACACCTGGAAAAGTGAACGTAATTCCTGAATATCACCTAATAGTCACTGTACATTCAAATTTCTTTGTTTCAAAGATGCCTTTTGTTGTTGGTTTTCTGAAGACTCAAGCCAAGTCCCGTTAACTGCATTGCATGTGGTTAGTTCGTCATTTAGGTCCTTCATTCTCCAACGGCACACCCTCCCCACATCTCTTCCTGCCCTCGTGGGGAAGCTGGATACAGTGGGGCCTTGACTCAGGAGTTTAAGTAGTTCCAGGACAGAGCTCGCAACTCAAATTCCTCTTATGTCAAATTATTAAAGTGAATGGGTGAGACACTTGATGCTGGGCTGATGTTATGGCATTCACTGTGACCTTGGCTACGCCAACCAGTGGTGGGGTATCTGAAGCTGGCTCATATCCCGAATTTTATCTCACAACTCAAAGAAAATAGCCGGCTGAGAGACGGATCCTATCTCGAAAAACTCGTTATTGGGTTCACTTGTAAGTATAGGCCCCACTGTATTTGCCCCGAGGGGTGTCACAGTTCTTGCATTTGGCACATTTCTCACTGATCATGTCGTTTAACTTCTCTATCTTCCATGTTTCCTGGGTATTTTCTGAATGTTGTCTGATCAGGCTATGCACTAATTGAAAGTCCCATCTAGGAATTATTATGACAGCATGTTGTAGTAAAAAGTTTATTTAGTATAATATAGTATAATCAAATTTCACTTTTTTAGTAGAGTGAATTTTAAACTTTTCTTCGAAGAGGCACTTAATTTGTGTGTGTGTGTGTGTGTGTGTGTGTGTGTGTCTGAGACCCCAATAAATAACTTGTAACGATCAGCATGTTAACTCATGACAAATAACTTGTAACTACTGACCAACAACTCCCTGCATGTTAACTCCTGATAAGTACCTTGTAACCTCTGCTCGTGTATCCTGATAAGTGCAGAAGGCCACCGGAGCACACTGATATGAGACATGGAAGAAGCCCACCCATGGGGC
This sequence comes from Myotis yumanensis, assembly GCF_028538775.1. NCBI lineage: Eukaryota > Metazoa > Chordata > Mammalia > Chiroptera > Vespertilionidae > Myotis > Myotis yumanensis. The sequence continues at coordinate 273,147 of NW_027223791.1, forward strand.
ATAAAAGAAGGACCCTCACAGCAGCAGTCAGACCACTGTCTCACCTCCACAGAGAAGCAGTCTCCCCCGCCCTGGAGCTGAGGGTGTCCACCCGGGGCCAAAGAGCCGTCACTCCCTCTGCTGGTCCAGAAGCGCCAATGCAAGCCTTCTCCCCTAAACTTGGTGCCCAACCAGGTGACGCATTCGTCCTGGGGCGCTCATTGGTCAAGCCGGTGGCTGATTTGGCTCCTCCCACCACGCTCTAGGGCTATAAAAGAAAGCAGCGTCTTCTTTGCAGAGCTTTTCTCAGTTCCTAGGCTTGTGGTCACGGTCGTCGTCCTCGTTCTCCAAGGGAGCATTCAGGGGAGAGATCTCGCCAAGACCGGGTCCCGGGACTGAGAAGCCACCGAAGCACCTGGCTAGCACCTGGCTAGGCTGCTGATCCACGGAATGCTGTCTCCAAGTCGTTTCTTCTTAGGCGACTCCAGCCACACCTTTGGGAACACCTGGAATTGCTGCCGCTGGACCCCGCCATCTCGGGAGCCGCAAGGGGTGGAACAGAAAGGAAGAACTGGTCTTCGCAGTTTCCTGGCCTGTTCTCGCCCTTCTGAGACTAGAGGCGAAGGGAAGAAGGTAAGAGAAGCGCAGAGCACTCGGGTGGGGCAGCGTCTGGGAGCCTTGGCTGCGGTGAAAGACCACCAAGGGCCCCGGTCGAGTCCCCCCCTCCTACTCGCCCCCCCCCCCCCTCCCCGGCGGGGCCTGGGTGGTGAGGCCATGCCCAGAGCCCGGTGAAGGCTCGCTGCCGGCTTCATTGTGACGCAGTGCCTCTTGGCGGAGCCCCAGGCTCTGCCAACCTGGTCCGCCCTCCTGCCCCTGAAGTGATTCCTCAATCGGGGTCTGGACTGCGGTTCTCACGCCCCTGCTGTGGGAAGCGGGTGTTGAACCTGAGGCCTGCGATCCTTCGGTGTCTTGCGGGTGTTCTGTGTACGGACATATTCTGCTCTTAAGATGACAACTAGACATATCTTGAGCGTGTCCACGTCTCCACGCCCGACCTTCCTTAGGAGTCCTTTGGCACCATGGCCTGTGTGCATTATAAATTCGCTTCCAAACTCAACTTTGCCATCGCCACCTTTGATGGGCGGCACATCTCCCTCGGCGACCTAAAGAAGCAGATTATGGGGAGAGAGAAGCTGAAAGCTGTCAAGTGTGACCTGCAGATCACCAACGCGCAGACTGAGGAAGAATACACCGATGACAATGCTCTGATTTCTAAGAACGTATCTGTCTTTGTTAGAAGAATTCCTATTGGAGCTGTGAAATCTACTAGCAAGGCGGACGCTATAGGTCGAACTGAACCAGTGATGGGCACTTCAATGGTCACTGATGACTCTTCTGCATCTCTGTTTCTGGCCCAGCTCACAAAGACTGCCAATCTGGCTGAAGCCAATGCTTCTGAAGAAGATAAAATTAAAGCCATGATGTCGCAATCTGACCATGCATACGGCCCCGTCAATTACATGAAGAAGTCTCTAGGTCCACCACTTCCATCTTATACCCGTTTCCGCTATGATAGACCCGGCACCATTGATTAGCAGTGACATCTTGATACATAATAGGTTGTTCTACTGGGACCTCCTTTTTATATCCCCAATGCACTTCAGCAGCTGGCACTGTATCTGTATTCAAATTTAAAAAATTTAAAGTAAATAGAGCTCTTAATAGTCTTCGTCGGGCAGTCTGGCCTGTTACCAGCTCTCCTCCCCCTTTTTGTTTTGGCAGCATTTCCTTAAGGGTTTGGTTCTGCCGTTCAATAATTGCTTGACCTGTACTGTTTCCAGGAATTCCTATAATATGTTTAATATAAAATTGTTGAAAAAATGTTGACACTTACCTGATAAATATGCTGAGCCATTGTCAGTTTTAATGGCTCGGGGCTTGCCCATTACAGCAAAGGCTTCTAAGAAATATGTTATAACAGCATCAGCTTTCTCAGAGGACATCGCTGATGCCTAGGAGAAATGAGAATAAGTATCAATAGAATGGTGAACAAATTTAAGCTTGCCAAATTCTGGCACCTGAGTGACATTCATTTGCCAAAGGGCATTAACAGTTTTTCCTCTGGGATTAACCCCCATGGGTAAGCGTGCAGTGTGGAATGGCTGCCAGTGAGGGAAAGTTTTAAAAATATTTTTAGCCTGTCTCCAAGTAATATTATGCTTTTCCTTCAATGCTCTAGCATTGGAATGATGCATATTATGCTCTCTTTGAGCGGAGTTTACTGTACTAAACAATTGATCAGTGTTAACATTCCCAGTAGATAAAGGTCTAGTAAAGAATGAGCGTGAATGTGTGTTATATAGATAGGATCATGCCAGAGGTGCAAGAGCATTTGAAGCTGTAGAAATAGTTCATGCAAATCAGACCCATTATTAAAGATAGTAGCCATTTCAATGTGTTGTACAGTAAACTCCATATATTGAGAGTCAGTGATAATGTTAAGAGACATAGTCTTTATCTTGTAGTAACATGACAACTGCAAACAATTCTGCCTTTTGTACTTTTTGGTAAGGAGATTGCACTACTTTATTTTCTTTAAAATTACTGTATCCAGCCAGTCCTTGTTTGTTTGCATCAGTAAAATAAGTTTCTGCTCTAGATAGGGGGGCGGGGTAGGATAAATTATTTTTGGCAAAATCCATTTTTTTGGACTCCCCATGAGTCCTTTTCAAAATCTGAATTCTTTTGTCTTTAGGATAAATATTATGAATTTTTCCCATAAAATTACTAAAGGCTCTTTGCCAATCATCTGATAATTGCCAATGAATTTCTTGTTGTTGTTTACTAAAGGGTATTATTATTTCATCTGGATCTTGTCCACATAATTGTCACAAACGGATTCTTGCCTTTTTTATTAAAATGCAAATTTTCTGTAAATATGTAGATAATTTTTTACTCGGTTTATTAGGTAAAAATAACCATTCAGTTATGTTAGTATCCTGCATAAGAATTCCCATTGGAGAATGTGTAGTATGAATAATTAAAACCTTAAGATTCTGTAATGATTGTATATGATCTAACTGTCCTGATTGAATTTGTTGTTTAATTAATTGTAATTCGATTTCTGCCCCAGGAGTCAATTGCCTAGGAATATTGAGATCTGAAGATCCTTCTAATGTTTGGAATAGATTAGTTAATTGATAGGTAGGGATTCCAATAGATGGTCGAAGCCAATTTATATCCCCTAACAGTTTCTGAAAATCATTTAAGGTGTTGAGACAATCCCGTCTAATCTGAACCTTTTGAGGTTGAATAATGCTTGCTGAAATTTTCTGTCCTAGATATAACCAGGGCTCTGTTTGCTGATTTTATTCTTCTGCTATTTGGAGTCCATACTCCTTAAACAATTTTTTGGCGTCCTGTAACATATTATCAACCTCAAGTTTTTCTTTATGGGCTAATCGTATAATGATCACAAATGCCTGTAGCAAACATCTGCTTTAATATTTGTAAAGGTTGATGAACATAAGCTTGACAAATAGTAGGACTATTTAACATACCCTGGGGGAGGACTCACCATTGATATCTCTGATTAGATTGGCTGTCATTTAATGAAGGGACCGTGAAAGCAAATTTGTCACAATCCTGAGGTTGTAAAGGAATTGTATAAAAACATTCTTTCAAATCAATAATCACTAGATGTCAATTTTTAGGAATTAATGCTGGATTTGGAATTCCAGGTTGTAAAGGTCCCATAGGCTCAATAATCTCATGAATCCGTCTTAAATCAGTTAACGTTTTACCCGTTTTTTTTCTTTATAACAAAGATAGGGGAATTCCATGGACTAGAGCTAGTTTCTATATGCCCTAGTTGTATCTGTTCTTTCATAATAATTTGGAGCGCTTCTAACTTCTCTCTTGTTAGGGGCTACTGCTCTACCCATACTGGTTTAGTTGTTTTCCATTTTAAAGGCAGGGCGAAGCGCTTTGGAGTGGCTCCCTTTATAAATTTTGGTCCAGAACACGGGTGCTATCACCAGCTTGATAACTCATTTGTCTATGGCCTTTCTGTAAAGAAGGTATAGTAATTGTAGCCCCCCATTGTTGTAAAAGATCTCTTCCCCACAAAGATAGTGCAATGGAGGCAACATATGGCTGTATTTTGCCCTTTTATCCTTCAGGCCCCTGACATTCAAGTTTATTAGAGCTTTGTAAAATTTCAGTGAGGGCCCCTAAATCTGTAAAGGTTACATTTATCTTGTGTACCGGCCAATATTGAGGCCAGTGCAAAGTAGAAACTATAGTTACATCAGCTCCAGAATCTACCAGGCCGGTAATTTTTATTCCCTCCAGGAATATTACTGTAAGTTGAGGTCTTTGGTCTCCTAAGACTGTATGCCAAAAGACCTTTCTTCCCGTGCTACCAAATCCCCTAGTTTGCTTAACTGGTGCTGTATGCCCTATTTGTTTATAGGAAAGTAATAATAACTCTGCCATTTTTTCTCCAGCCTTTATATTTATAATACTAGAAGCAGACATTTTAACTAAGATTCCTCCTTCATAATCTGCATCAATAACTCCAGGAGCATGTTTAGCTTTCCCTTGTGGGACCCTTGTCTTCAGACAAGCCCTTTTTCATATGTCCCACTTTCCCACATCCATAACATTTAACAGGATGGCAATTGCAGTTTTTAATGCATCAGCCAGAAAATTAGCATTGTCATTATCATTAATCATTTATATAAGATTTTAATAAGATTATTATTATTAGTAGTAGTAGTATTATATTATCATTTGTATAACTTTAGAAAATGATTGGGCTGGGGTGCCGGCCTCCTCCATTTTTGACCAGGCCTTTAAGAAACAAGCTTTAATCTGTGCAATAACTGCATTCTCTAACAGCACCTGTTGCTGTAAGCTACTATGTGTCCCAGTTCCTGTTAACTGATCAAAGTTAGATCCAGGTGGATTTTGTTGGGCGTTAATCATCGCCACTCTCCTGGCTGCTTCCCAGCACCAGGATTTAAATTGCAGATATTGCCCTGGGAATAATACTGCCTTAGCTATAGCATTCCAATCATAAGGAATTAATTTATAACCTGTATAATTATAACAATCTATAATAATAAAAAGGTAATATGCTAATTAGACTGGACAACCAAACAACCTTCCGGACGTCATTCCAAACATTCTTCTTGATGAAGCTGCAGCAGTGGGGACTGAGGCAGAGGCAGTTAGGGGCGATCAAGCAAGCAGACAAGGAGTTAGGGGTGATGAGGCAGGCAAACAGAGTGGTTAGGGGTGATGAGGCAGGCAGGCATAGTGGTTAGGAGTGATGAGACAGGCAGGTGAGTGGTTAGGGGTGATGAGGCAGGCAGGCAGAGTGGTTAGGAGAGATCAGGCATGCATGCAGGCAGGCAAGCAGTTAAAAGGCAGTGGTCCCAGATTGCAAGAGGGTTCAGGCTGGGCTGAGGGACACCCTCCCCCCAGAACGAATTTCATGCACCGGGCCTCTAGTTTTTAATAAGCCTGTTAGTTGTTCTTCTGTAACAGAGGGACCACTTGCTTTTAATAACTGTTTCAACATTGTGATATATTGCTGCTGTTCTGTGGACAGCTTTTGTCCCATTATGAAACCTTAGCTGAGAAAGAATTCCCTCGAACTTAGAAATCCCAAGTGGGCTCCAATGACTTACTGCACAGTTACTTTCGTTTTTGAGGGTTCTGTTGTGTTTTGTTGTGTTCCTTGGTCCTCACATGGAGCACCACTTGCCAAGGCTGACCAGCAGACCCTAAACGACAGATAAATAAATTACTCAGACACTCGTTTCTGTGAAAGCGAGGCTAAAGAACTGCTTGGCTATAGGCACCAAGAAGCCCTGTTCATCTGCCTCCATAGGCTTTTATTGTAACAACAGTTTGAACTAAAATTAACCTCTAGATACAATCAGCAGGGAAGGTAGCATTGAGAAAACACATGCTTCTACAAGGTCGGGTCTAAAGGACTAAACAGACAGATTCCAGCAAAATACCCAGGGGCTCAGACTTATTTGGAAAAGTCAAGGCAGGGGCTGCCGCCTTCAACAAGGTCCCCCTAAGAGGCCCCCGACCTTTTGGAGAATCCTCTTTACAGATTTCCAACCCAGTCCCGTGCTTCCCTACATTCCCCCACATACATCCATCCTCCCATTCCTTCACAAGTATCCTGGATCATCTAGATCCTCCACCAATGCACATAATCCTTCACAAACATTTCCATTCCACACTCTATATTCCCTGTCAGTCATCAGAGTCTTCCCAAATTCCCCACCTTGCTACAGCCTGGGGTTCTATGAACTGACCCTGTGCTTAATCCATTCCTGGAGCCTGAGATGGGACCTCCCAAGGGACACCAGATGCCTGTAAGAGAAGGTGAAGAAGGGGCTCACATGGGGGGTGGGGGAGAAGAATATATTGTCCTCTACATCGCCTCTCTGGAGATTTCCTATTCACTTTCCAATTGGCTGGACTGACTCAGAGAGAAACCTACAGATAACACAGCACAGAAACACACAGGTACAGAACACCTCCAGCCTCTGCTGGGCACTCAGGTGCCAGGCTTATGTCCAGGCTACAGGCTCACACAGACCCACACAGTAGACATGGGCAATACCTTGAAGGGGAACACACACACACACACACACACACACACACACAGAACAAACAATTGGGGCCACCCAGAGAGTGCCACAGGATACACACAATGGACATTCCTCCATATGCTGGCAGGAAATCCTATCATCAATCCTGTCCCAATAAACAACCTCTCTGCCCCATCAACCTCACATCCCATAGTATATTGTCCCTCAGAGTCCAGGGTCTATCACCTTACTTCAGCAGTAAGAGTCTTCTCTGCACTGGCCAAACTTAAGGATGGGGACACCACCTGCATTACACCCTTCCACCCAATGTGTTATGTTGAGACCAAGTCTCAACTTCTGGAAATGCTTATATTGCAGAATGTTCTTGCCATTGAAAAAAACATAGCACCGTTATCCGGAGAATCCATGGCATCTCCAGGACTGGCTGGAAAATTACACAGAAATGTAAAAGTACAGAGATTCAAACAATGCCTGTGGGGCCCATGGGTGTGTGTGGGCTGGTTGAAGGTAGGTGAACTGATTTCAGGGCCTCAAGTATCAGGGGCTGCTCCTGAATACCTGGGAGAATTCTGGGCTCCTCAACCACTCAAATACAGAACACCTCAGTCTCAACTCCTGGCTGAATGGGGCAGAGACCACAAGGGGCATGTCCAGGCCCAGAGCTTTTTCCAGGCCCTTAGGTTTTAGTCTCAGGGAGCACAGGTATCATGATTCCCTGTGAGTGATTGTGCAGCTCAGCCCGCTCCTCACCCTCCTCACTGACAGCAGGGGACCCTCTAATACTGTTCTCTCCTTTACTGTGTGTTCTGCCCGCATGAGAACCCTGCTGGTTGCTTCACCACAGGGTCCCTGGTCTGTGATGGTGTTCACATGTGTTGACTCATCTGGTAAAAACAAACAAACAAACAAACCCCCAAAAAACCCCACACATATATATTGATTAGAGAGAGAGAGAGAGAGAATAATGGGGAAACTTCAATTTGTTGTTTCATTAATTTTATACACTCATCGTTTGATTCTTGCATGGGACCTGAGGGGGGAATGGAACCTGCAACCTTAGCATTATTGAGATGATCATTTAATCAATTGAGCTCTCTGGCCATGGCCAAATTTAGCAGGGGCTTTAAATAAAATAAGTCACTAATGTATCTGAGAATAGATAGATATTAGAACTACCATGATGGCAGATAATGATAGAAGGCTGGGGTAGGAGTCTTAAAATTTCATAACTGTTTTCTTTATATGAATACTAGAGGTCTGGTGCAAGAATTTCATTCATGGGTAGGGTCTGGCCAATGATCAGCATTGATCAGGTCTTCGGCCTGTCTCCCGGGGACTTCATTTATTCTGTGCTTCCCCCTGGTGGTCAGTACATGTCATCGTGAGCAATCAAACTCCTGGTCTTAGGGTCAAACTCCCAAGGGGGCATTTTGCATATTAGACTTTTATATATATACTAGAGGCCCGGTGCACAAAAATTTGTGCACTCAGGGGGAGGGAGGATCCCTCAGCCCATCCTGTGCCCTCTCGCAGTTTGCGACCTCTCGGGAGATAACAACCTGCTGGCTTAGGCCTGCTCCCGGGTGGCAGAGGGCAGGCCCAATCCCTAGGTGCAGACCAATGTTGGGCTCAGAGCAAGGCAGATCGGGAGGTTGTAATGCCACCCTCAGTCACGCACAGGGTAGGGCTGATTGGGGGTTTGGGGCACCGCCCCCTGTTACAGTCAAGGCAGGGTCGATGGGGAGGTTTTGGTGCCACCCCCTGTCACGCACAGAGCAGGGCCCATCAGGGGGTTGAGGAGCTCCCCCCTGTCACTCACAGAGTAGGGCCCATAGGGGAGTTGGGGCACCACCCCCTATCACCCACAGAGCAGGGCCGATCAGAGGGTTGGGGCGCCGCCACTGTCACACTCAGGGCAGGGCTGATGGGGAGGTTATGGCTCTACCCCGTAACACACAGAGCAGGGCCCCTGAGGGGGAGAGGGTTGGAGTGCTGCACCCTGTCACACACAGAGAAGGGCCGATCAGAGGGTTGGGGCGCCGCACCCTGTCACACACAGAGCAGGGCCGATCAGGGGGTTGGGGCTCCGCACCCTGTCACACACAGAGCAGGGCCAATCAGGGGGTTGGGGCGCTGCACCCTGTCACACACAGAGCCGCAGGGCGATCAGGGGGTTGAGGATCTCCCCCTGTGAGGCACAGACAGGACTGATCAGGAGGTTGGGGCGCCTTCCCCTGTCACAAACAGAGCAGGGCCGAGAGTGACGTTGTGACCCCGTCCCCTGTCACACACAGAGCTGCAGTGCAATCAGGGGGTTTGGGCGCTGCCCCCGTCATGCTGATCCCAGTGCTGGGAGGCTTCGCGGTTCCACTGATCCCAGTGCTGGGAGGCATATTACCCTTTTAATATATAGGATAGAGGGCTGGTGCACAGGTGGGGGCCGGCTGGTTTGCCCTGAAGGGTGTCCTGGATCAGGGTGGGGGGTCCCGCTTGGGTGCCTGGCCAGCCTGGGTGAGGGGATGATGGCTGTTTGCAGCTGGTCACACACCCTTCAGGGTGGGGGTTTCCACTGGGGTGCTTGGCCAGCCTGGATGAGGGGATGATGGCTGTTTGCAGCTGGTCACACACCCTTCATGGTGGGGGTCCCCACTGGGGTGCCTGGCCAGTCTGGGTGAAGGGCTGAGGGCTGTTTTCAGGATGGCAGGTGACTGAAGCTCCCAATGTGTCCTTTTTTCTTTTTTAAAAGTCTGGGCCAGCTTTAGCTCTTAGTCTTGGCTCCAGGTCTTAGGCCTCAGCTTCTGAAAGGAGGTATCTGGTTTGTTTGGGTTCTATAATCGAAACACTGTTTCAACTCCTGCTCTGAGATCCCGACTGGCTGAAAACAGGTTTCTGGGGTTTTGATTAGCTTCTATATTTGTAACAATGTTTCAAACTGCAAGCTCAGAGGCTGGCAGCCGCAGGCAGGGAATGTTGAAGTCCTCCATCACAGAAGCAAGCAAGCCTCCTGTTAGCTTCAAGCTGCCTAGCTGCCGGCCACAATTTTGGCTGGCAGTTAATTTGCATATCACCCTGATTAACCAATGGGAAGGGTAGCGGAGTGACACCAATTTGCATGTTTCTCTTTTATTAGTGTGGACTAGAGGCCTGGTGCATGAAATCATGCACACGTGGGGTCAAGCTTCCAGGAGAGGGGATGTGGGAGATTGGCCACTGGCCCTGTCCCTGATTGGGGATGGGCCAGTCAGGTGGGTGTGGAACAGAGTGCTGATCAGGGCGAAGGACAGCTGAGGGGGAGCTTCAGGAGGTTGGTCAGCTGGCATCGCCCCCATAGGGTCAGTTGGTCGGCCACAGTGCATGTCAGGAACTGGTCATTCTGTTTATTCCAGTAGTTCTGGTTGCTTGGCTTTTATATATATAGGCAGATATTTGAAATAAGCTATTATGCCCTGACCAGTTTGGCTCAGTGGATAGAGCATTGGCCTGCAGACTGAAGGGTCCCAGGTTCGATTCCAGTCAAGGGCATGTAGCTTGGTTGCGGGCACATCCCCAGTAGGGTATGTGTAGGAGGCAGCTGATTGATGTTTCTAACTCTCTATCCCTCTTTCTCCTCTCTGCAAAAAATCAATAAAATATATTTATATATTTTAAAAAGAAATAAGCTATTACAAAGGTAGATTATGTCATTGCAGCAGTAATTTCATGTACCAATTAGGAAGCACTGAAAAGGGGAGGAGGATTTAGTTTCAGGTAGGCAGGCATATATTGAAACATAAAAGTGTTTGTTAAAAAGTGTGTTTTAGTCCAGACAATATTACTCAGTGGATAAGTACAACCTATTAACCAAGAAGTCAAGGTTAGATTCTGGTCAGGGCAAAAGCCATGATTGCAGGCTTGATAAACAGTGTGGGGCATGCAGGAGTCAGCTGATCAATGGTTCTCTCTCTTCCTTGATGTTTCTCTCTCTCTCTCCCTTCTCTGAATCAATAAAAACATTTTTAATATATATGTTCTTAAAATGTATGCTTTAAATTAATTACAATTATATCAAACTTTTAAAAATGTTCAACACTTGCCACTTGCCAATAATTCAGATGTTTTATTATAAACTAGAGGCCAGGTGCAGGACATTTGTGCACCCGGGTGGGTGGGGTGTCCTTCATATTGGCCTGCACTCTTTCACATTCGGGCATCTTTAGCGTTGCTGTGGAGGCAGGAGGGGCTCCCGCTACCACCATTGCACTTGCCAGCCTTCAGCCTGGTTTCTGGCTGAGTAGCGCTCCCCCTGTGGGAGTGCACTGACAACCGGGAGGCAGCATTGAGCTTCTGTCCCCTGGTGGTCAGTGTGCATCATAACATCCAGTTGTTCCGCGGTTGGGTCGATTTGCAGTTTACCCTTTTATTATATAGGATTTTCTTGAGCTCATTCACTGCTACTTTATCAGTATGTTGAAAATAAAATATAACGATGTACTAGTGTAATATCTTATCATGTCCATGTCCAATGCCATTGTTCTGGCAGTTTGAACCTGGTGATAATGAAAGTATTTAACCAGGGAAATTGACAAATACTACAAACCTAGACTTCACTTAAAGTATTAATAAATGCTTGGACTTAAATAATACTGGTGGAGAATGTTAACAATGCAGATTAAACTTATTAGTGTAGGTTACAAGTGGCTATAAGTTGTCCATAGGATAAAAGTTGAGAAAAACAATTTTCTTTCTAAAATTGAAAACCAATGGTTCCATATGACAAAGAAGTCACTTGAGTAATTGAGGAAGCAGAGAAACTCAAACACATGTCTTAGATGCTGCACTGTCCTCCTATTGGTAAGAATAATAAATTAAATTAAAAAATAGGCAAAAGTTCCTGAGCAGACATTTTAGCAAAGGAGATAAAGACAGTGTAAATTAAAGCAAGAAGAAATGCTCACCATCAAAAATACTTAGGGAAATGTTATCAAAACAAAAACAAGTTAATAGTATACTCATTTACTGGCCTACTATTTAAAAAAAAAATAGCCGTCATATGTTCTGCCAGGGTAATGTAAAACCTGGAATTTTTATTACTGTGGGTGGGTAGGAAGGCAAAGGGAATGACCATTTTAGATCACAGATCTGCATATCTTAAAATGTAACACGTTCACTGACACTGCAACAGTTAGGTAAATAAAACATACACCTGTAGGAAGAACTGAATGCAATATTCCCAGCAGTTTTATTTATAAAACCCCAAATGTGGAAATAACTGAAACCATATACAGATCAATGGATAAAGTGGTTATCCATAGAATACAACATTATTAGCAATAAAAATTAAAGTTAACTATTTACATAAACATTACTGTTGAATCTAAAAATACCTGTGTAGCATAAAGGAAGCCAGTGTTTGTTAAAAAAATTATACACCTTATAGTGCCTTTAAAATTATGGAAAATATGAACTTATCTATTGTAAAAGGAGATAAATCAATGGCTATATGGAGAACTGGAGGATCCGGAAGATTATAAAAGGGCAAGAGGTAAATACAGGGTGTGCAAAAGTCGGTTTACAGTCGTTAGTATTGAAAATAATACAACAGTTAATAAATAATAATAAAAGAATAAAGTCTCCATGGCTACTGTTTCTTATTTTTTTGGGCATGATCACGTTCACTGAAAGGTCATTGATTTAATTCCAGATCAGGTCACATGTGCGCCTGGGTCTACAGTAGTGGGCATGCAGGAGGCAGAAGATTGATGTTTCTCTCCCTCTGCATCTTCTCTCTAAAAATCAATAAAAATTAAAATTAAAATATATAAAACTAGAGGCCCAGTGCACGAAATTCCTGACCAGGTAGGGTCCCTACGCCTGGCTGGCAATCAGGGCTGATTGGGGCCTTCCTTTCCTAGCTGCTGGCTTCTGGCCAGGGCCTTCCTTCATTCTGCGCCGCCCCCTGGAGGTCAGTGCCCATCATAGCAAGCAATCAAACTCCTGGTCTCCCGTTCAAACTCCCAAGGGGATACTTTGCATATTAGCCTTTTATATAAATAGTTATTTAAAATAAGAAAATAAATTATGTGTTTTGCATACTCACAACCATAAGCATACTTTCGCCCCACCATGGGTACGGGTAACAGAGAAGCATATTTTACATGTGATGGTTTCTGAGCTTTATCCATACGTTCAACCTCACCAAATAGTGCACATTAGAAAAGTGCTTTTTGTTGCATGTCAGTTATACATACACCTAAGTAAAGCCTTAAAATGTGGTTCCAAATAAAAACACAGATATCCCTCTGTTGTTAGAAAATTAAATGGAAACTCTAATCACCATCTCTCTCCTCATTTCCTGAGAGAATCATTGTTGCCTCAGTGGCAGCAAATATTGTCAAGAAGTGAAGACTACTGCCATCAGAATGATCAGGAATGCTGAATTGTCAAAAACACATAATCTGGGACTAATCATACAATGATCCTTCCTCTAGCCTTGAGTTCTTGTTGTGATAACCTTGAGGTACACACCATAGAGTAGTGGTCTCAACCTTCCTAATGCCGCAACTCTTTAATACAGTTGCTCATGTTGCGGTGACCACCAACCATAAAATTATTTTTGTTGCTACTCATAATTGTAATTTTGCTACTGTTATAAATCATAATGTAATTATCTGATATGCAAGATGTATTAGGCAACCCCTATGAAAGGGTCATTTGACCCCCAAAGGGGTCGCGAACCACAGGTTGAGAACCGCTGCCATCAAGGGACTCAAGGGAATCCCCAAAACCATGAGATTCTTTTCACAACCAATCACTTCAGGTACACAAAGAACAAACAAGCTTCAAAACTGGGTCATTTGTGGATAATGTTCAGAAGAGGCAATTTTCATCCAATATTCTGCCGTCTCTTCAACTCACTATGAAAACAGTGTTTGTCCCAGTATTACTTGCACTTCATAGTGCTACAACAAATGAAACCAGCCTAAGAAATTTCACACATCATGGCACAGGGCTCTTTTGCAGTATTTAAGACATACTGTGAACAGAGAATATAATTCATATTGTTCACAGAGCACAACAAAGGACTCTTCTTTTGGGTGATCTTTGACCTCACCAATATACAGGCACCAGGCTAAAAAATTAGAATCAAATACTCATGCAGATTTTCATTAAAGGACTTGGTTAGCAATACAAAATATGCCAATATTGGACAAAAAGTGATTTCTTGCCATTATTATGTGCCTTCCAAAACTCAGAATGTTTGGGACCCCACCATATCTGTTCCCCTATGCGTGTGACAGATAACAAATATCCTTTTAAATCTTCCCATGCAGTGAATATAACCCACAAAATTAAAGGTAAAAAAGCAAAAAAAAACAAAAAACACCTTTACTAAGAGATTATAAACCAGAACAGAGGACAGCAAGCAGTTTGTAGGTTGGTGAATTAGAATCTAAAATTCCTCAGAGGATAATGTTAGAACAATGATAGAAGCACAAAAAAGGACTCCTCTTCTGAGGGACCACTGACCTCACCAACATTAGAGGCACCAGGCTGCAAATTAGAACCATAAAGTTATGCAAACTTTCTTTCATTGCCTTGGTCAAAGATATAATATAAGCCAATATTGGACAGAGTGATTTTTCTGACATTATTATATGCTTTCCAAAGAACAGAAAGTTTGGGACCCCACCATATCTGTGATGGTTGATCACAACATTCGTATCAAATCATCCAGAGTGAAATTTCTTTAAAAAATTAAAGCTACAAAAGAAAAAAACATCTTTACTAAATATCATTAACCAGAATCAGAGGACAGTAAGCAATTTTCAGGTTGTTGAATTATAAAGTAAAACAATTCATAAAAGCATAATGTGAGACCCACAATGTCCCTGAATGTGGTAGTACTCCTTAGCTTCAGATATGTAGTCTGGACAAACCTTGGGTCAGATGCATTCTCTAGTCAGAGAGAAAGGAATGAAGATCCTGTCAAGAGCTCAGAGTAACCTGAATTTTCCCAAGCACAAGTGAGAACACAGAATACATTTCCCTTGAGCACACAGGGTTTGTGACTGATGCACACTCTTCGGGTGAGCCAGGTGGTAGAGGTGAAATCTCTTCAGCCACACATGCTCACTGTGACATCAATCAGGTGTTAGATCTGGGCATGTTAGCAAGTGCAATACAGCGCCTTCAAGCCTCACTTGTACCCGAAACTTATGAGGAATCTAAAAGAGTGTATGTTCCATTAAAATGGGTTTAAATTTAGGAAAATAGGCCCCAAAGAGTTGCCTTTAGTGTTGTTATTCTAAGTGAGAAAAATAAAAACATTCCCTGCACATTTAACACATCTCTCCAGTGTGAACTTTCAGGTGTTTAATAAGGTTAGATTTTTGGCTAAAAGATTTCCCATATTCAGTACACTCATATGGGTTCTCTCCAGTGCGAACTCTCAGATGTGCAGTGAGTTGAACCCTTTGCTGAAAGGACATCCCACATTCTCTACATTCATATGGCTTTTCTCCACTGTGAACTCTGTGGTGTTTTTCAAGGTAAGACTTATCACTGAAGAACTTCCCACAATCATAGCACTCATATGGCTTGTCGAAACTGTGAATTTTCAGGTGTTTAATAAGGTTAGATTTTTGGCTAAAAGAATTCCCACATTCAGTACCCTCATATGGCTGCTCTCCAGTGTGAACTCTGAGGTGTCCAGTGAGGTGACTCCTTTGACTAAAGGACATCCCACATTCTCTACAGTCATATAGCTTCTCTCCGGTGTGAACTCTCTTATGTTGAATGAGGTTAAAGATTTGTCTAAAAACTTTCTTACATTTGTTACACTCATAAGTAAGTTCTCCAGAACAGACACCCTGAATTTTAACAATTTTAGGTCGTTGCTGCCAGCGTTTTCACATTCACCCCCCGATGAAGACTTTTTCCATCAAGAAATTCCTGGGAAATCCCACTGCCACAGTGTAGTTCCTCAGGGTTGGAAGTGGCCTGGTGCTGGGGAAACTCTGAGTTGTATTTAAAGTCTTCTCCAACCTTCCTGCTGGTTGAAGGCACTGAAGATAAGTAGAAGCTGCACCTGTTCACAAAGGAGGCCCTATCCATAGCTTATTTCCAGGGCCCCTGTCCACATTCATTCCTCTGTTGCTGGTGAGGGTTTGCAATGAAACAGATGTCTCCAACACGTGCGTCACTACAGAATGCTTTATGCTTAAAATATGCTACATCTGACTCAGTCAGGTGCAAAATATGTTGTAACACAGAGAAACACCGCTTACACAGAAGGGTTTTCTGGGTTGCTGGAGCTGTCTTAAAAGCCCTGACCTGTGACTCTCCTTGTATAGATACAGTTTGACCAGAACAGGCCTCCTTATCATCCATGTTATGCCAACAACCTGAAAAGTGAGAAATTGTGAGGAAATGAATGTTAAATGTGGTGACAGGGGGAATTTCCATTGCAAAGGTGTGTTATGTATCACAGTTGGTACATGCAATTCTCTGAAAATAAGAGATATGCAGAAAGGACTAATAAGAGGCTCTTGTAACTTTCTGGGCTAATGAAGATCATAAAACAGAAAGGCCTTGCCAGAAATATGACACAAAAATGGCAAGCACCACATGGATTAGAATATGGAGCTCCAGCTAATCCTTCAACTAACAGCATTTAGCAGGGCTTGTTGACTGGGGAAGGGGGCAAGCTGAGCAAGAGGTTGGTTCCGTCTTACTCCAAGTAAAATTCAATAAAGGAGTAGCTGCTTTCGAGGAATAATTACCACATATGTGCACATCATAACACATGTGCACATCAAAGTTGCAGATGATTGCAGAGGCACCAGTGCAGAGAAACAGGTGATGAAGAGGTGAGCAGTCATCACTGGGCCAGAGCTACACAGCTTGCTATAGTATTCAGGGAAGGGAATATTCCAAAAAATTGAATGAAAGCCTTAAAAGAATAGCCCATAGTTCATGTAAGTGAAGACCATAACATGACCCAGGTTGCCACAAAGAACCGTTACCCAGAAAAAGAGTACAGAAGTTGAAGCCATGCATATGCACACTGTCAGCCTCCCATGAAGAGAAAGTGCAAGCTGGGACCTATTAAGCTCACTTCAAGACTCCTCACTGTTTCCTTTACTTTTTGAGGTAACAGGTGTTAGGGATGTTCATGGAGACCTTTGTTCAGGGCTCTACATCCAGCTCATCCCTGGCAGCCACAGCACATTTGACAAGGCAGTGGGTAAAATGACCAGAGGCCATGTTCCCACTGTGGGAGAGAGAAAGCTTTGCCT
Organism: Myotis yumanensis; assembly: GCF_028538775.1. Taxonomy (NCBI): domain Eukaryota; kingdom Metazoa; phylum Chordata; class Mammalia; order Chiroptera; family Vespertilionidae; genus Myotis; species Myotis yumanensis. Next base: position 290,044 of record NW_027223791.1, read on the forward strand.
GAGGAATAAAGGAAGAGAGGTCATCACCTCAGGACACTGGGAGAACATCAAGGTCTTACCTACAGATGACACAAGTGCAAACACTTCCAGCATCACATCATAGTATAGAAGTCTCTGAGCCTCATCAAAGAGCCCCCATTCCTCCTGAGAGAAGACAATGACCACATCCTCAAAGTTCATATCCTGTCATAATGGGGACAGTACAGCCCAAGATGAGCTTCACTCCTAAGATTCTTAGTCTGTCATACTCCCCACCCTCCACATCCATCTGCTCTGTCCACTCCACACATCAGAGAAAATACCAGGCCTTCATCCCATGAAAGCCATTGTCTTCTTATATTCCTACTGACATTTTCTCTTCCCACTATAATAAAGGCAGATAAGACACCTGAGCTATGGACTCCTGTGTATACCACACTGACTTTTATCAACAGAATGGGTGTCAAAACCATAGGTTAAAGAGAGATGCTGGCCATAAAGATAGTGTGAGTGATTTGATACTGGTCTTGTCAGGCAATACCCTCATATTGTTTCTCAAAGACACCAAATACATGGCATCACACTGCACCCTCTTGACCCCAATCCCAAGGTACTGAGGCCATGGTTTTGCACTACCTGTTACTCAGAGTTCTTTGAACAACACTTCTCTCACACAGCTTCCTTCTCAGAAGCACAACTTCAAAGTTAATGCAAATTTGCTGTGGTGAGGACAAATTGTTTCCTAATCACTTTTTTCCAAAATTATAGTTCACCACATCCATAATCTCTTACCCCTTACCCTTCTCCCTTACCCATTCCAGTGGAGATTTTGAAGCCTGGGTAATACTGATGTAGGCTATCTCATTCTTATCAACCTGTGTGTCACCCCCAACAACAAAAGGCAGTTGGTTAGTTAACTGGCAACGAAGCTCTGTACCTAGAATGTAGCACCAAAACACCCCTCTTTACAGGAAATCACCCTAAAAGTCACTGTATTGGATCATCCAGACACCACCAGAAATGGACTCTTTCGTCATTCACTCTTATGTCAATGTCAGGGTGCTGTGGTCATCAATTCACATTCCCTCTTCAGGTGCACATCACTCTTTTCCACACGTGGCTCACACCTGCACTCCCTCAGCCCCAGCCCCCGGAGTGCCCTCCTTGGCCTCTGAGTTAATTCAGCATTTGTTGTCCAGAGAATGCTTGCCAACATCTCTCACTTAACTGCAACTCAAGTCCCACACCCGATGGCATTCTGACCATGCCCAGTGAGTTTCACAGATGACCACTCAAGCCTCTAAGCTAATCCACAAGACTGTCTGCAACTCTCCAAAACCAGGCCACACCAAGGGTCACAACAAAATCCTGGTGAGTGTTTAGAGAAGTTAATATGTACAAGCCCTAGTCTCACTTTGTTAGAATAACTCTTCAGCTTCTAAATAATATCAGGTCCACTCATCTTTTAAAGGCCTTGGCCACTGCAAAATGATTACCTCTCCCCCACACTCTACATGACAACTTCTATCTCTCTGCTGTGTTGTGACACCCACCTTCCACGGTGGCCCCAGCAGGAAAGCTAGACCTCAGGGTCACACTGTCCTTTCTGAGCTACTACTACTGTTACCAACCTGACCATAATTTCCTATATATTTTTAAAAATATATTTTTATTGATTTCAGCGAGGGAGAGGGAGAGAGATATAGAAACATCAATGATGAGAGAGAATCACTGATTGGCTGCCTCCTGCATGCTCTCTACTAGGGATCAAGCCTGCAACCTGCACTGTTGCCCTTGACCAGAATCGAACCTGGGAGCCTTCAGTCCACAGGCTGACGCTCCATCCAGGCAGCCAGGGCTCCTATATTAAAGTGATCTACAGTCCTGGCTGATGTGTCTCAGTTGGTTGAGTATAGGTCAGTGATGGTGAACCTATGACACGTGTGTCAGAGGTGACACGCAAACTCATTTTTTGGGTTGATTTTTCTTTGTTAAATGGCATTTAAATATATAAAAATAAATATCAAAAATATAAGTCTTTGTTTTACTATGGTTGCAAATATCAAAAAATTTCTATATGTGACATGGCACCAGAGTTAAGTTAGGGTTTATCAAAATGCTGACACGCTGAGCTCAAAAGGTTTGCCATCACTGGTATAGACACGTGCACATGACTTGGTTGTGGGCTGGATCCACAATAGGGGTAGTGCAGGCTGCAACCAATCCTTTTTTCTTGCTCATCATTGTTTCTCTGTCCCCCTCCCTCTCCCTTCCTTTCTATATCTAAAACTTTATATATATAATTTAAGTACCTGCCAGTTCCTAAATCAGCTCACTCTTCACTACAAGCCTTTGCACAATCTGTAACCAATGCCCTGCAGGAGCTACCACACATAACATTGGTTGCTAAATACAAGGTCCGCTACATGAAGCCCTAGTCATGACCTTAGGAGTCTGGGCTTAGTATCTGTTCAAAGTCCCCAGGTCCAAGGGATACAAGAGCAGCTGGACAGCCCCAAGACACAACTATCTCAGAGGCCACAAGAGTGTGAAGCCCTGAACTTATCTTCACCGTCCCGTACACCCAACTCATTCTGCATTTGCAGGAATTTGTGTAAAGAAAATGGTCTGTTGAGAGCCTGGCAAACACCACCAAGATTTATGGGCTCAGGCTGCTCAGTGCCCTTGCCCAGCCCAAAGGCCAGGTGCCCTCCAGATGCCTGTATTATCTCAGGCCTCCGCCCTCAGTGCTCACTCTTGCCAGTTACCTGATCATTTATAGGACTTCACCTTCCTGTCTACAGATGCTGTCTTCTGTCTTCTAGTCTGTCCTTCCTTTGAGCAATGTTAGGAAAAGTTAGAACCCTACCCCACAAAATGTCCCTCCTTTTCCCCCAACCATCTATGTTCCCAGCATTCTGAGGGTGAAAGTAAAACTCCTCCTGCAAAACCTCACCTCATCTTCTTTGTTGCCTTTAGACCCAAAACAGGCCTGGGTTTTCCTAATCCCCATGGATCAGCCTCACCACCGTGTCCTTACAAGGTGGCACTGCAGCCTGTGGCCCTCTTCCCCATCACACCCTGTGTCACCCAGGAGAGACTCACTATTCTGGATGTGACTTCCTGGGCTGCAGGACCTGAGGGGCGCCAGTCCCCAAGGCTGGAGGGTGAAATGGGGTGAGGCTGCGGGAACGCTGTGGGCAGAGAGGAGTCCCGGAGGCTTGGAGGCCCCACTCCCAGCCTGTTGGTGCTCAACAAGCCTCAGACACACGCTGCACAGCAAGGACGCTGCCTCCTAGGCCTCCTCCTACACATGTCCAGTGGGCTGAAGACTGTGAGTCCTTGAACTGAAGTGGTCAAAATGCCCACCAGGAGGAGGAAGGTGGAAGTCCTGCCCAAAGGGGATGCACTGACACCAAAACACCTGTTAGCTCCGCCCATGTGGGCCCATTCCTTTCTGGGAAATGTAGTTTTCTCAAAAGCCACGGGGAGGGCTAGCATTCAGGCCAATGACACTAGTGAATAAAGGTGATGTGGTTCAGCAAGTGGCCCTGGGGAAAGACAAGATGGGACCAGAGGCCTGGTTAACTGGAACAGACTGGCAGGTCTCCCAGGGGCGAGGTATGGGGAGGACTGGGAGAGATCCCCCAAAGAATATATGCACGCGGAAAATGGGAGACTTCTGTAACACTAGAAACAATAAATAAATTGTGTTTTTTTTTCAATTTTTAAATAATATAGCACCGCTGGTGTGACTCAATGGTTGAGCAGCAATCTATGAACCAGGAGGTCAAGGTTCTATTCCTGGTCAGGGAACATACATGGGCTGTAGGTACAATTCTCAGTTAGGGGAGAGGTACATGAAGGAGGCAGCTAATCAGTGATTCTCTCTCATCATTGATGTTTTTATCTCTCCTTCTCCCTCCCTCTCTCTAAAATCAATAAAATTATATTTTAAAAGTATATACATATATACATAGCCCAAGGACATAGATAATAAGGTGGTGAGGGCCTAGAAGCAGATGCGGGTGGGCGGCAGGGTAGAGGGAGGCAAAGGGGGATGGAGATGGGGGAAAATGGGAACATCTGTAATAGAGTTAATAATCAATAATAAAAAAGAATAGTTTGCCCACATACCATGGTTCATTGCTTGCATGTGGACCCATAAACCATGAGATCACTGGTTCAATTCCAGGTCAGGCACATACCCAGGTTGGAGAGCTCCATCCCTGCAGGGGGCATGCAGGAGGCAACTGATCAATGATTCTCTCTCATTATTGATGTTTCTCCGTCTCCCTCACTCTCTAAAAAAGCAATAAAAACATTTTTAAAAGAATAGTGGTAAGATTGATTTGATTCAACAACACCAAAATGAAGAGGCACTTTTCATCTAATTCACTGCAATCTTTCACACTCACTATGAATGCAGTTTCTGTCATACTGGTGTTTATATTGAAACCTCAGAGTCATACAAAAAATGACACCAGGGCCCAGTTGATAGAGCATCAACCTGCAGACTGAAGGGTCCCAGGTTCAATTCTGGTCAGGGGCACACGCCTGGATTGCAGGCTTGATCCTCAATAGGGGGCATGCAGGAGGCAGCCAATCTATGATTCTCTCTCATCATTAATGTTTCTATGTCTCTCTCACTCTTCCTTCATCTCTGAAACCAATTAAAAAATATATAAAGAATGACACCAGTGTATGAAATTTCATACATCACAGGACATGGCTCCTTTAGTGTATGTGGGGAACAATTCCCCTAAACATTGTTGAGAATTATGTAATACTTATTGTGACCAGAGACTATAATTAATATTGTGCACAGAAACACAACAAAGGCCTCCTTTCCAGTGTGAACGTTGACCGCACCAATAATAGAGTCACCAGGCTGCAAATTAGAACCACAAAGTCATGCAGATAATTTTTCAAGGTCTTGGGCAGAAGTTAAAAAAAGCCAAAATTGGACAAACTGATTTTCTGCCATTACTATGTGCCTTCCAAAGCACAGAATGTTTGGGACCCGATCATATTTGTTCACCTCTCCATGCTGACAGGTCACAACTTTCCTTTATAGCCATCCCAGGAAGTGAACATAGTCCCCAAAATTAAAGGTACAAAAGAAAACAACAACACCTTTACTGAATGATCATAGCCCAGAACAGGACAGCAAGCAGTTTGCAGGTTGGTGAATTAGAATCTGAAACAATTCATCCCAGCATAATGTGCACACCACAATGTCCCTGACAGGTGTAGCACTTTTTAGCTGAGGATGAGTGCCCTGGATGAATCCTGTATCAGGTGCATTACCTTGTAATAGATAAAGAAATGAAGATACTGCCAAGAGCTCAGAGTAATCACAATTTTCTCAAGCACAAGTGAGAACACAGAATATATTTCCTCTGGTCACACAGAGGTTGTGACTTATGCACACTCTTCAGGTGAGCCAGGTGTTAGAGGTGAAATCTCTTCAGCCAGAAATACTCGCTGTGACACCAATCAAGTAGTAGGTCTGTGAAGATGTGATCCATAGAATACAATACTAGTCAGCATTAAAAAAAATTCAGTATTCACATAAGCATTTGTATTGAGTCTCAAAATATCTGTAGCATTAAGGAAACCAGTATTTGTTTAAAAGTACACACCTTACAGTGACTATAAAACAATGAATAATATGAACTAATTTAATGTAAAGGACGGAAAATGAATGATTGCATGGAAGACTGGGAAAGTCAGAAAGAGAGATTATAAAAGGGCAGGAGGAAAATGTAGAGTGTGGGAAATGTAGGTTTAGAATTGTTGGTATGGAAAATAATACATAAAAAAATACTGGAATAAACTCTGCTTTCACCGTGTACCTCAGCTAGGTGGGTATCAACCAGTACATTGAAATGTCCTGGTTCAATTTCAGGTCAGTACACAGCCCCACCTGTGGCCCCAGTAGGGAGTGTGCAAGAGGCAGCTCATGTATATTTATCTCTCTCCCCCTTCCCTCTTTTCCTAAAAAATAACATAAAGGTATTTTTTTAAAAGCACAAATGCTGTGGTTTATGTACTCATAACTGAACGTCCACTTATGCCACACCTGGAATATAGTGACAGATAAAATTATTTCAACTGTGATGTTTCACAGCTTTATCTCTCGGTAAAGGCTCACAAAATAACACACAGTAGAAAAGTGCACTTTCTTGCATGTCAGTGCTCATTTCCTGGGAGGAACAGATTTGCCTCAGTGGCAGCAAATGTTGGCAAGCAGTGAAGACTACTGCCATGGAATCAACAGGAATGCTGACTGGTTACAAAAGACACATCCTGGGATTGATTATAGGATTATCCTTCCTTTAGTTTTGAGTTCTTACATATTGAGAAATGACTTTGTGGTGAACACCTTACAGAGACCAGGGGAATCCACAAATCCTTTAAATTATTTTCTCTGCCAATGACTGCAGCTACAGGAAACATTTTTGGAGGTGCTGAGAATATCTGTACACAAAGGTCACACAAGCCACAGGCCAGGAACATTTGTGGATTTATTTTCAGAAGAGACACTTTCCATATAATTTACTCCAGTCTCTCTCATGACTATGAATATAGTGTTTCCATCTCAATGGTAGTTTAACCTCAGAGTCTTACAACAAATGTCACAAGACTATGAAATATTGTACTTTATGGCACTTGGCTTCTTTGCAGTATGTGGGGAGGAGTTCCCCTAACCATTGATTAGAATTAAGAAATACCTACTGTGAAAAAGAACATAATTCATATTCTCCACAGAAGGACAGCAAAGGCCTCCATTTCTGGGTGACCATTGACCTAACTCATAACCAAGATACCAGGATATAAATTAAGACTACAAAGTTATGCAATCTTCCTTTCAACACCTTGGGCAGCAATGCAAAATAAGCCAGTTTGGAATGAAGAATGATTTTCTGCCATCATGTTCTCCTATCCAAAGAACTGAAGGTTTGATGTCCCCGCAATATTGGTTCACATTTACATGCTGACAAATCACCAGAGTGCTTTCAAAACATTGCAGGCAGTGAATGGAACCATCACAATTAAAGGTACAAAAGGAAAAACACCTTTACCAAAATATCATAAACCATAGCCAGTGGTGTTCAGATTGGTGAAATAGAACCTAAGCCAATCATCACAGCATAACATGAGAACCATGAACTCCCTGAGAGAGATACCACTTCTGTTCCGAGGATGGGTGTTCTGGACAAACCCTGGATCAGGCCCATTCCCTAGGCAGAGAGAAAGGAATGAAGATCCTTCCAAGTGTTCAGAGTATTTAGAATTTATTCAAGCACAAGAGAGCACACAGGGATTGTGACTGATGCACACTGTTCAGGTGAGCCAGGTGTTAAAGATGAAATCATTTCAGCCCCAATCACTCATAGTGACATCAATTGGATAGGAGGCCTAGGCAGAATGGCAAGTTCAAGTAGCTCCTTGAAGCCTCACTTGTATGTGAAAATTATGAGGAATCTAGCAGAGTGTATGTCCTGATCAAAAGGGATCATATTAAGGCAACAGTGTATCATAAAGTCTCCTTGAGTGTTGTTATTCTGAATAAAAAAATGAAACATTCCCTTCACATTTATGGCTTTTCTCCAGTGTGAAGTCTCAGGTGTCTCATAAGGCTATATTTTTGGCTAAAATATTTCCTGCAATCTGTACACTCATAAGGTTTTTTCCCCAGAGTGAACTGGCTTGTGGATAAGGAGCTGACTATTTTGCCTAAAACACTTCCCACATTCACTGCACACATAAGGTTTTTCTCCACTGTGAACTCTATTGTGGATAAAGAGATGACTATTTTGCCTAAAAGACTTTCCACATTCACTACACACATAAGGCTTTTCTCCACTGTGAACTCTCTTGTGGATAAGGAACTGACTAATATCCCTAAAGGACTTGCCACATTCACTACACCCATAACGTTTTTCTCCAGTGTGAACTCTCTTGTGTATAAGGAGCTATTTTGACTAAAGAATTTCCCACATTCTCAGCATTCATAAAGTTTTTCTCCAGTGTGAATTCTCTTATGGGTATGGAGCTGTTATCCCTAAAATACTTCCCACATTCACTACACCCATACAGTTTTTCTTCAGTGTGAACTTTCTTCTGGATAACGAGCTGACTATTGCGGGTAAAAGATTTCCTACATTCACTACACTCATAAGGCTTTTCTCCAGTGTGAACTCTGTGGTGTTGAATGAGGGTGGAACTCTGACTGAAATACTTCCCACAATCTGTACATTCATATGACTTTTCTCCAGTGTGAATTCTCTAATGTCAAAAGAGGGTGGAACTCTGAAGAACTTTCCACAATCCATACATTCAAATGGCTTTTCTCCAGTATCAACTCTTTTATGTCGAATGAGGATAAAGATTCATCTATAATTTTTCCTACATTTGCCATACTCTCCAGAACACACATCCTGACATTCAAGAACTTTGAGGATATAGCTGGCCGCGTTTTCACAATCACCCCACTGGTGATTACTTTTTCCAGTGAGAAATTCCTGTGAAATCTCACTGCCACAGTTTGGCTCCTCATTGTTATGAGTTGCCTGGTGCGGGAAAAGCTCTGAGAGAGTTTGGGAGTCTTCCCCAACCACCCTGCTCTTTGAAGGAACCTCTGATAAGTAGAAGCTGCACCTGGTCACAAATGAGGCCTTGTCCATACCTTCTTTCCAGGACGTCTCTCCCCTGGCATTCCTCCGTTGCTGGTGAGGGTTTGCACTGAAACAGAAGTCTCTCACACATGCCTCACTGAAGAAGTCTTTATGCTCCAAATGTGCTGCTTGTAACTCATTCAGATGCAAAATATCTTTTAACACCAAGAAACACTGCTTAAATGGATGGTTCTTCTGGGTTGCTGGAGCTGTCTTAGAAGCCCTGACCTGTGACTCTCCTTCTATAGCTACTCTCTGATTAGAATAGACCACCTCATCATCCTATTTATGCCAACAACCTGAAAAGAGAAAAAAGGTGAGGGAATGAATGTTGATTGTAGTGACAGGGAAGTTCCATTACAAAAGTGTGTTGCCCATGACACCTCAGCTTCATGCAATTTTATGAAGAGAAGAGATATAAAGGAAGAGTTATAGCAGGCTTCTGTAAAATTATGTGCCTCTGAAGATCATAAAGGAAGGAAGACCTTACCAGGAATACGACACAAAGACGGCAAAAACCACATGGAAGAGAGGTAAGACTTCCAGTCCTTCCTTACTCTAACAGTGTTCAGTAGGTCTTGTCTGCAGGAAACATAGGCAAGCTCTGCAGAATTTTGTTTGTGTCTCATTCCAAGAAAAATTCAATAAACTAGTAGCTGTTTTTCCAGGACTACTTAAGTATGTATGTGAACCTCATAACACATGTGCAGGTCAAAGTTGAAGAATACTACAGAGGCAGCAGTGCAGAGGAGCAGGCAATGTAAAAATGCCACAAAGTTGAAAATGGTGGAAAGCTAGGGAGAAGCAGGTGAAATGACATGCCAGGAAGTGTAAAGTAGTTCAAAGGAAAGGTAAAAATGAGGTGTGGGCAGTGACACCTGCATCTGTGCAGTGATGGAATCAAGCTGGTTTCTGGTATAATTTGAAAACAGCCCTTGTGTCACACATTCTGTTAGTTTCCACTCAGCTGGGCCAGAACTCCTCTGAGACCATACTGCATGTTCACCCTGTTAAAAAAAAAATACTAGGGTTCTCTCTGTACCACCTTCTCTACAAATACATAAAACCGAAATATTCCAAGTATTAATGAAAGATTACAGAAGTGACCATCCAGCCCTGGTCCAGAGAAAATCCACTTGGAATAGTATACAGGGAAGGTAATATTATAAACACCAATTGAAGGAGAGTCTTACAAGAAGAGTCCATTGTTCATGTAACTAAAGAACATAACCTGACAGAGGCAGTCACCCAGAACCTTTATTAGAGGAAAGGTGCCAAAGTGGAAGCCAAGGATCTAGACATAGCCACCCTCCCAGGGAGGGAAACTGCATGTGGGACCCATTAAGCTTTCTGTAAGATGCCTGGCTCCCAGACATCCTGCACTTTCTGAGGAAAATAGTGTTAAAGAAGTTTGTGGAGTTTATTTCTCAGGGCTCTCAACACAGCTCAGAACTGGCATCTATAGCACATTTCACATGAGAGTGAGGATAATTTGCAGAGCCCGTGGTCTGGATGTAGGAAAGAGGAAGCTACAGGTGGAATATCAAGGAAGAGATGCCATCACCTCAGTCCATTAGGATATATGTGAGGGTCTTACCTACAGATGATCCAAGTGCAAACACTTTCAGCATCACTTTGCAGTACAGAAGTCTCTGAGCCTCATGAAGAATTCTCCATTCCCCTGGAGAGACGGCAATGGCCACATCCTCAAAGTTCATATCGTGTCATAATGGGGACAGTTCAGTCCATTATCAGCTTCTCTCCTACGATTTTACATTTATCATACACCCCAACTTCCATATCCATCTGCTCCCTAGACTTCTGACTACAGAGAAGATATCAGGCCTTTGTTTCATCAAAGACACTCACTCCTTATATTCCTACTGATGCAGTGTCTTCCCATGACAATAAGGGCAAAGAGCATATAGATCCTACCTGCTCTCTAGTACAAAACTGTTGTACACACTACGCCTTTCAATACAGTGGGTGTCATGAACATAGGATATGGATTGATGTTGTCCATAATGAGAGTGTGAGTGATTTGACACTGTTCTTGTCAGGCAATAACCCTGTTGTTCCCTAGAATCTCATCCCAATTCCCTGTAAATTTTGGCATCAGACTTTACCTTTTTGAAACCAAGCTTAGGTTGCTGAGACCATCAATTTGCACTTCCTGCCACACATAACTCTTTGAACAACACTTCTCTCACATAGCTTCATTCCCAGAGGCATAATGCCAAAGGTAACACAAATATGTCATGACTTGGACCATTTTTCTTAATCATCATCTTTTCCAATACTCTAATTCACCCCTTCAGTAATGTGTTTCTCTCTTACCCTTCAACCTTCCCAATACTAGCCAAGATGAAACTAATATATGCTCTCTCATTCCTATTGATCACTGTAACTGCCCTCCAAAAAAAAAGCCACAACCTCTCCTATTGAGATCCACATCAAATCTCAGATATCCAGAGCCTACCTCTTCTGGTGCTGCACTTGATGTCCCTTCACCAGTCATAGCCTTCAGCACTCAAGTCCCATCACCTATGGCCCTCTATCTCAGGTCCAGTGTATCTCACATATGACCACTCATTCCCCTCTGTAAATCAGTCAGACTACTGACCACAAAAAGGCTCTCAACACAATCCTGGTGTGTGATTCACAAGCAAAGATGCAACAGCTGCCGTCTCATCTTGTTTTAATTTCTCTTTGCTCTCCAATTAAACAGAAAAAAAGTTTTTAAAAAGATGATCTACTACTCTACCCTGGTCACTGCACTCCCAACTTTAAAGACATTTTCAACCTGAACTTCTCCTCAGAGTTCCAGATGCTTATGAAGTGCTCTCTGAAATATCGCACACCAAAACAGATAAAAAATAACAATTTTGTATTCCCAATGAACATTACACGTCTACTCTGAATACCTGCATCTCAGTTGATAGTGCTTCCATATATGCAGCTGCCAAATTCAAACCTTCAAATCATTCCTGGCTCTTACCTCTCTCTCAGACTCAAAATTAGAAAATCCAGTTGGCCGCACATAAAACACCAATCCAGAAAACAAAAGCTTATTTCACCCCCACAGTCACCATCATGGGTCACTTACCATCATGCTCACCACAGCAACCTCCAGTCTAGACTTTCTACCACCTCCCTCACAGCAATATGGTTTGTTATGCTTCAGCCACAGGAAGTCTAATTAGACCTGGGTCAGATCACCTGCCTCTGCTGCTCCAAATCTTCCATTACTCCCATCACCTGCAGACCAGACTCCAAAGGTTTCACAAGCTCCTCTAGACCTCATTCCTGTTCAATTGTCACCAGTTCCTATTTTAAAAAATGGACACAAGCCCCAGCTGGTTTGGCTCAGTGGATAGAGCACCAGCCTGTGGATGCCGGTTGGTTCCTGAATGAGCTCAGTCTTCACTCTAAGCCTTTGCACATAAAGGAACCTATGACTGGAAGGTCTACTCACATCTTATTCCATTGTTTGCCAAAAACAGGTGTCATTTCAGACAACCTTAGACATGTACTTAGAATTCTGGGCTTGGTGTCTCATCAAGGTCCCCAGATACTGGGGCTAGAACAGAGGCAAGACAATCCCAGGATATCACTATCACAGAAGTTGTAAGAGTGTGAGGCCCTGATATGAGTTCCACAAAACAGAACCCTTAAACCACTCTGCATTTGCAGGAATCTGTGTTCAGAGAAAGATCTGTTGAGTCTCTGGCCACCAACCCCAGTGTCCATGGGCTCAGACTACTCAGTACCATTTCCCAGTCAATAGGCCAATGTGTCCTGGAGATGACCACATTCCTTCAAGACTCAGTCCTCAGTGCACAATATTTCCAGTTACCTTATCTTTTATAGGACTTTTGCCACCTGTCTCCAGCTGCTATCATCTCTCTTCTAGTCTGTTCCTCTTCTGAGCTGCTTTGGGAAAAGTTTACAGAACTACCTCACACAATGTCCCTCTTTTCGTCAGGAACTTTCATGTCCCCAGATTCCTGAGAATGAAAGTAAAACTCCTTGTGCAAAACTCTGCCTCATCTTCTTTGTTGCCTATATACACAAAACAAGTCCTACGTTTCCCAAATCCTCCTAGTTCAGTCACACCATCATGTCCTCACATGGAGGTATTGTAACCTGTTAACCTCTTTCCCCATCACACCTTTTGCTACACATGAACTCACTGTTCCTGGCAGTGGGACCGGGACTGCAGGACCCCAGAGGTGCCCACACACCAGGCTGGAGAGTTAATTCAATGAGGCATCGTCGAACTCTGTAAGCAGAGAGGTGTCCAGGAGTCACAAAAGCCCAAATTCAGGCTTGTTGGGGCTCAGCAAACCTCAGACACACCCCTTCATAGGGGGATACTGCCTCTGATGCCTTGTCCTTCTGGAGACCTGGCGCTGGGAAGCCTCACTCTCTGTGAACAGACCAAAGAGGTCAATATGACCACCAGGTAGATGCAGGAACTGCCACCCTCAACCATGTACACCTGGATAATATGCCTCTCCTGGGTTTTCATTGGTTAAACCCAGCCATCATTAGGGGCATAGCCCTTTGGGTAATATACCTTTCCAGGCCTCCCAGGTGTAAATAGTATCCCAGTCACTCACTGACCATTGAGAATATAGGTGTTTGGAAGCCAGAATGTTGCTGGGAAATGACAACATTAGGATCGGGTGGCCAGTGGTAGTTTCTGGGGTTTGTTGTCTCCAACTGATTTTTTTGTTAATTTGTTTTTTGAGAGATAGGATGGGACAGGGAAAATAGAAACATGGATCAGCTGCCTCCTGTCAACCCCTCACCCTCCCACTGGGCATCCAGCCAGATTCCTGAGAACAGTGCCTATTTCAGAGGCACTAGACTGTGCCTCATGAATAATTTCACCAGAAACCTTCCTGTGCATGGGAAGATTCTAAATCCTCTGGGCTATACCAGCTCTCAGATTTTTTATTTTTAATAAAAAATATGACATTTTTTAAGAGACAAATCAGGCTATGAGAGAATATATACAGTACAATTTTATTTGTTTAAAAACAACATTTGAAATGCTACAAAGAACAAAAGGTTAACCCTTCATACAATGTTAGAATGTTTGTATTCAGTACACATTGTGGAACTATGGAGCTAATAGCTACCGAATGTTTACTGCATGTGCCAGACCTGGAATTCAGTGCTTTGCATGCATTATTATGTCATTTAGTCCTTTCTGCAAACTGAGATTTTATGAAGAGCAAATTGAGGCTCAGAGGCTTTATGTAAATTGCCTGATAGTAGAGTTAAATAAAGGCAGGGCTGGAAGGCAAACCCAAGTGTTTCTAATAACAGAGATCTGACTTAAAACGTTAGGCTCTGCTGCCTCCAGGAGAGTAGAATTGTTAAAGCACACCCATTAGGACCAGCTAGATCAGTGGTTCTCAACCTTCCTAATGCTGTGACCCTTTAATACAGTTCCTCATGTTGTGGTGACCCCCAACCATAAAGTAATTTTCGTTGCTACTTTATAAATACAATTTTGCTACTGTTATTAATCATCGTGTAAATATCTGATATGCAGGATGTATTTTCATTGTTACAAATTGAATATAATTAAAGCATAGTGATTCATCACAATAAAAATATGTAATTACACATGTGTTTTCCGATGGTCTTCAGCAACCCCTGTGAAATGATAATGTCGTTCAAACCCCAATATGGTCATGACCCACAGGTTGAGAAATGCTGGGCTAGATGTTATGGTGAGTAACAAACATTCCCAAAGCTTCAGTGGCTTATACTAAGGAAGGTCTCTTTCTTCTTTTTTTAAAAATAATTTTGTCATTGCTTAAATTATTACTAAGAGTATTACATATGTCTCCGTTTTTTGCCCATTTCCTTGACAATGCCCTGGCCTCCCCTACCTCCCAGTGTCTTATGTCCGTTGGTTATGCTTATATGCATGCATACAAGTCCTTTGGTTGATCTCTTACCCCCCCCCCCCTTTTACCCCTCCCCCCCGGCCTTCCTGCTGTAGTTTAACAGTCTGTTCGAGGCAACTCTGCCTCTGTATCTATTATTGTTCAAAAGTTTATAATGGACTCTATTATCCATGAATGAGTGAGATCATGTGGTATTTTTCCTTCATTGACTGGCTTATTTCACTTAGCATAATGCTCTTCAGTTCCATCCATGCTGTTGCAAAAGGTAAGAGTTCCTTCTTTTTTACAGCAGCATAGTATTCCATCGTGCAGATGTACCCGAGGTTTCTAATCCATTCATCTACTGATGGGCACTTAGGCTGTTTCCAGATCTTAGCTATTATGAATTGTGCTGCTATGAACATATGGGTGCATATATCCTTTCTGGTTGGTGTTTTTGGTTTCTTGGGATATATTCCTAGAAGTGGGATCACAGGGTCAAACGGGAGTTGCATTTCCAGTTTTTTGAGAAAACTCCATACTGTCTTCCATAGTGGCTGCACCAGTCTGCATTCCCACCAGAAGTGCACAAGTGTTTCTTTTTCTCCATATCCTCTCCAGCACTTGTCATTTGTTGATTTGCTGATGATAGCCATTCTGACAGGTGTGAGATGGTACATCATTGTTGTTTTGATTTGCATCTCTCGAATGATTAGTGACTTTGAGCATGTTTTCATATGTCTCTTGGCTTTCTGAATGTCCTCTTTTAAAAGATGTCTATTTAGGTCCTTTGCCAATTTTTTGATTGGATTGTTTATCTTCCTTTTGTTAAGTTGTATGAGTTCCCTATAAATGTTGGAGAATAGGTGCTTATCAGATATAATGTTGGCAAATATATTCTTCGATGTAGTGGGCTTTCTTGTTGTTTTGTTGATGGTTTCCTTAGCTGTGCAGAAAATTTTTATTTTGATGTAGTCCCATTTGTTTATTTTCTCTTTAGTTTCCAATGCCCTAGGATCAGTATCGGTGAAGAAATTGCTTCGGCATATGTCTGAGATTTTGTTGCCTTTAGATTCTTCTCGTATTTTTAAGGTTTCCCATTGTATATTTAAGTCCTATATCTATTTTGAGTTTATTTTTGTGTATGGTGTAAGTTGGTGGTCTAGTTTCATTTTCTTGCATGTATCTGTCCAATTTTTCCAACACCATTTATTGAAGAGACTATCTTGACTCCATTGTATGTTCTTGCCTCCTTTGTCAAATATTAATTGAATGTATTGGTTGGGGATGATTTCTGGGCTCTCTATTCTATTCCATTGATCTATATGTCTGTTCTTGTGCCAGTACCAGGCAATTTTGAGAACAGTGGCTTTGTAATACAGCTTGATATCTGGCATTGAGATCCCACCTACTTTGTTCTTTCTCAGGATCGCTGCAGCTATTCGGGGTCTTTTTTTCTTCCAGATAAATTTTTGAAGAGTTGGTTCTAGGTCTGTGAAATATGCCCTTGGTATTTTAATGAGAAGTGCGTTGAATTTATAGATTGCTTTGGCAGTATAGACAATTTAATGATGTTGATTCTACCAATCATTTCAGCAGCGCTTGGCGGTGTGGGACTGAGGAGCAGAAGAATTCCTCCTAGATGGTGACGGCTCCCCCGGGAGCATCCAGGAGAGCGCCTGGTTCCAGGCCGACAGGCGAGTGCGCCCCCTCTCCCGAGCCCAAGCGCGCCTCAGGGACCAGAGACACTGGCGGGACCGACGTGGGCTCGGGCTCGGGTTGGGGCTCCAGCACCGAGTTGACTCTATGCAGGGCACAGCCTTCAGCCACGACCAGCACTGAGGTGAGAGCGTCTGCGGCCCAGGGCACCGGGGGGCCTTTCAGGCTGGGCGCCATCCCATCTTCAGAGGCCGCGGGCTCCTCAATTTGGCAGCGCTTGGCGGGCCGGGTTCCTCTGGAAGCCGGTTAACACTGGGGCGCAGCATGGGTGCTGATGCTGAGGAGTTGGCTGCCTAACATCCCAGTGGCGCTGCGGGCGGTGCTTCTGGAGAATGGCAGAGGGCGAGTGTCACTCACTGTCTGCAACTGGGGGTGGTGGGGGGCGGGCTTGGTGAAGCGTCTGGCACCCACACCTTTCGGGTTCAGGGGTCAAGTCCACCTGATCAGCAGCCTAGCCAGGTTCTAGCCAGGTACTCCAGTGGCCTCTATGTCCCGTGACCTGGTCTTGGCGAGATCTCTCCCCTAAACGCTTGCTTGGTGAACTCGGTCGCCGACCAAGACAACAAGCTTAGGGCTGAGAAGCTTGGTAGAGTAGACCGAGCTTTCTTTTATAGCCCCAGACCGTGGTGGGAGGATCCAAACCAGCCGCCCGCCCGCTCCACCAATCAGCCGCCCCCAGGAGTGAAAGCATCAACTGTTGGGCGTCAAGTTTCAGGTGCGGGCGAACATGCCCCAAGCTAGGCCCCGCACCGCATGCCTCTTCAGGTGGCATTCACCCAAAGGACCGAAAGGAAAGGTTCTGCTGAACGTGGCTGCGCCTGGCATTCATTCCTCCAAGGGAATGGGCCGGGCGAGGGTGGGGTGTGGATGTGGGTGGGTGGCGGACGCGGGTAGACCGGAGACGCAGACACACCGAATGAAGCTGGCCTTGGAGGTCATGGGAGGCTGAGGGGGAAGTTGATGTGTATAAACTGTGTATGGTTTTGTATATTAGCGAGCCCCTTGCTTGTCCTTCCCCACTCAGGTCAAGTCCGGGCACCGGGCTCTGGCTGCAGGAGGGTGGCTTGCATTGGCGCTTCTCGACCAGCACAGGGCGGGACTGCCCCGCCTGAGCTGGGTCATCTGGTTGACAACCGCCCCGCCACGCTCCCTCTCTGGATGGCTGGTCAAGCCCCCACCTAGAGACCAAGTCCGGGTCAGGCCACATGGGATTGCCTAAGCTTCTGTGCATTGAAAGGCTGGATTGATATCATTTCTAAGGAGGGTTTGTTTTTTTTTAAAGAGTTTATTTTTTTAAAGAAGATTTTTATAAGGAGGGTTATTTTTAAGCTTTTTGTTTGTTTGTTTGTTTGTTTGTTTGTTTTTTTCAACTCCCTCATTGGACACAGCACTCCGCCAGCTCTCCCTAGGTAAGCAGTGCAAGACGACGTCCTGGCCTAGCTCCATGCAATCACGGCCTTGCTGGTGCTTTACCTTGTGGTGACCATTGTGCCCTTTTGGTGGAGAAAATGGATTGGAGTATTGAAGCGGCAGTTGCCACTTTTGCTCAAGCAAGACCACCAGGAATTTATACGGGTGATTATTTGAAAGAACTTTTTCGTCGCTATGGTGATATAGAGGAAGCACCAGCCCCACCTGAATTGCCATATTGGTGTTTGGAGGATGATGAAGAGGAAGATGAGGAAAAGGATGGAAAGAAGGAACCAGAACCTGGGCCAAGCGCCTCCTTTGGCAAAAGGAGAAAAGAACGGTTAAAACTGGGTGCTATTTTCTTAGAAGGTGTAACAGTTAAAGGAGTAACTCAAGTAACAACTCAACCGAAGTTAGGAGAAGTACAGCGGAAGTGTCGTCAATTCTGTGTCTGGGAAAGGTCTGGATTCCCTGGAGCACAGCCTGTTTCCATGGACAAGCAAAATATTAAACTTTTAGAGCAGAATCCATATAAAGTAAGCTGGAAAGCAGATGGAACTCGGTATATGATGTTGATTGATGGCACAAATGAAGTTTTTATGATTGGTAGAGATAATTCAGTGTTCCATGTTTCAAATCTGGAATTCCCATTTTGTAAAGATCTCCATATACATTTATCAAATACTCTGTTGGATGGGGAAATGGTTATTGATAAAGTAAATGGACAAGCTATACCTAGATATTTGATTTATGACACAATTAAATTCAATGCATAGCCAGTTGGAGATTGTGATGTTAATGTTCATCTTCAGTGTATAGAATGAGAAATAATAAATCCTCGACATGAAAAAATGAAGACTGAGCTCATTGACAAAACACAGGAACCATTTAGTGTCAGAAATAAGCCATTTTTTGACATTTATACTTCAAGAAAGCTACTTGAAGGAAATTTTGCAAAAGAACTTAGCCATGAAATGGATGGACTTATTTTTCAGCCTACTGGAAAATACAAACCTGGTCGATGTGATGATATTTTAAAATGGAAGCCTCCCAGTCTGAATTCTGTGGATTTTCACCTAAAGATAACAAGAATGGGAGGAGAAGGGTTGCTTCCTCAGAATGTTGAACTTCTTTATGTTGGAGGTTATGAAAGACCCTTTGCACAAATCAAGGTGACAAAAGACCTAAAACAGTATGACAACAAAATTATAGAATGCAACTTTGAGAACAACAGCTGGGTCTTCATGAGACAGAGAACAGACAAAAGTTTTCCTAATGCCTACAACACTGCCATGGCTGTGTGCAACAGCATCTCAAACCCTGTCACCAAGGAGATTCTGTTTGAGTTCATTGACAGATGTGCAGCTTCTTGGGGACAGAAACGAAAGCATCATCTGGATCCTGACACGGAGCTCGTGCCTCCACCACCTCCCAAAAGACCGTGCCCTTTGACCTAAGTCCTGCCTCTGACTTCAGAATTGAGAGGAGAGATGAATGAGGAAAAAATGCTGTCGCCCCATTTGCAGCCAGAGAAATTCAACAAACAATGTGGCTTGATGTTGATACACATTTGAATTTTTTTTTTTTAGAAAAGTATTGTAGCCAGGCTGTAAATATTTGACTCATTTGTTTTCTTAGTGCTACAATAAATACATCATGGATTTAAACATTTTATTTATATTTGATGATCGATGTTCCTCTCTCATCGATGTTTCTTTTTTTTTCTTTTAAAGAATATTTCATTTTATTGATTTTAGAGAGAGACGAATGAAGAGGAGAGAGAGGGGGGAGAGAGAGAGAGAGAGAGAGACAGAGAGAGAGAAAAGAAAGAAAGAAAGAAAGAAAGAAAGAAAGAAAGAAAGAAAGAAAGAAAGAAAGAAGCACCAATTAGTTGACACCTGCTGGCCCTCCAATGGGGACTGAGCCTGAAAGCTGGGCATGTGCCTGACCATGAAACAATCCAGTGATCGGTTGGTTCATTGGTCGACACTCAACAACTGAGCCACACTGGCTGAGCTCCAAAATCTATTTCAACAATAACATCAGCGTTTCTTGCTTCTCCTCAAGACAACTCAGTTGGTTAATGTGTCTTTCTCCTAGGTCAAGTTTGCAGGTTCCGTGCCCGGTCAGGGCACAGACAGGAGTCAGCCAATAAATGCAATGCTAAGTGCAACAAGAAATCGCTCTCTCTCTCTCTCTCTCTCTCTCTCTCTCAAAAATCATGAATTAAAAAATATAAGGTACAGTAATTACATTGGTAAATTACAATCACTATTTGGTCATGATTCTATAGGAAAATACAGAAAACAAATATTTATAACCTGGAATTGCATGGGATTCAATATGCTGAGTGAGAGAGGCCCGTCAGACAGACAAGTTATCCCAAGATTTCCCTTCGATGTGGAATCTATAGAACAAAGTGAATGACCAAACACACTCCTAGGCACCAAGAACGGACTGATAGTCGTCGTGACCAGGCCTAGGGAGCGGGGGGGGAGGGAGGGGGGATAGAGGAGGCACTGCAACGCCCCCTAAGATGCACCCCCAACACACTTCCCAAATTAAAAATTAATCTGGTCAAAATGCCAACATTGGCCTAGTCTGAAATGCACTCGTTTAAAATAGAAACCACGCCCTGTGTGTGAAGGGGGGCCAGGGGAACCCCTGATTTCCATAGGATCTCAGAAAAGATGCACAGGGCACACACCCAGGACTTCTGAGACCAACCTCCGTGCATCCATCTGTGCATTTGTCCACCGAACCATTCATCCACCCACCCACCCATCTATCCATTCCTCCATCCATGCATCGGTAATCACTCACTTCCAAACCCCAGGCCTCGGACGCCCTCGCCCTACACACCGCCTGCCAGTCCAGACTGGGGAACTCTGTCTCTCTTCGATGTTTATAACTCTCGATCTCTCTCCCTTCCTCTCTTTAAAAAATGTATAAAATATATTTTAAAAAAATAAAAATAAAAATCAACAACAACAACAACAACAACAAAAAACGGGAACAAACACAATATTTGTATTTGCATGTGGCTCGTGGGCCATAGTTTGAGGACCTCTGATCCACATCATCTGCTTCTGATATTCACCTATTGACAACATCATGACATATCGTCAGAAAGTCAGTAGTAGCTTAACGCTACGTCACAATGCCTATGTCATTCACCTCATTTCATCTCACCACATAGGTATTTTATTATCTCATACCATCAACGGAACAATAAGGGTGTATACAGTATAGTAAGATAGATTGAATGAGAGAGAGAGAGAGAGAGAGAGAGAGAGAGAGACCACATTCACATAACCTGCATTAAAATAAAGGAGTTCAGAATGGACCTCGCTAAGATGTGCTACTTTGGCCTGTGGATCATTTTGAGCTGAAGGCAATAGAGGCTTTGCAGGCCCAAAAGAAACTTTTACCTCTCTGTGAAATATTTAAATTGGGAGCCTTGCCCATAATAAGAGTTATTACCAGAAATAACTTTTTAAAAAATATGTTCTTATTGATTTTAGAGAAGAAGGGAGAGTGATAGAGATATAGAAACATCGATGAGAGAGAAACATCAATTGGCTGCCTCCTGCACACCCCATACTGAGGATCAAGCCCGCAACCCGGGCATGTGCCCTGACCAAGAATTGAATCAGGATCCTCTTGGTTCATGGGTCGATGCTCAACCACTGAGCCACACCAGTCGGGCAGGGCAAACTTCTAATTACTGAACATCTGATCTTCAGGTCATCCTCTGAATGACCTTCCTCTCCTGTGAAGCCCTCAGGTGCCTTACCTCATTCTCAGCTCAGAATGTCATACATACCTCATTTTCTCTTTCCTATATGTGGCGTCTTTAACTCTTATGTATGGGATTTCCATATTTACATATGTAATTAAATTTGGTTATTCTCTCTTGCGAATCTATTCTGTCTCATATAGATTTAATTATTTGAGTAGCTGAGAAACCTAGGAGGGTAGAGAAAAGTTTCTTCCTCCCCACAACAGTATATTGTGTAATTGTTCTACTTTATTATTAGTTATTGTCATTAATCTCTTAACTGTGACTAATTTATGAATTAAACGTCATCATAGGTTAATATGTATAGAAAAAACATATATAGGTTTGGTACTATCTATGGTTTCAGGCTTCCCCTGGGAGCGTTCCTGAATGTATCTCCCATGGATAAGGAGGCTTATTGCATGACTTTCTGGAAATTTCCAATAGAGCAATTATGTCCTAAGGAACAGAGGCTAATAGTGATGTTCATGATACTACATTTTCATTTTCACCTATTTAGATTTAACCTCCACTTAGTAAGTCCCATTTCTAAAACAGTTCATTTCAACCTAAGTATTTCTTGGAGGAAAACTCAGATTTAGGGCCTCTACCCTGTATAAAATGACAGAATTAATGGATGTTCAGTCTTAATGTTCACATTATAGTATTTTACTCTTCATTGAGGAAGATGAAATAAATGTTACCAGTGGGGTGTCCTCTGCATCCCCACCTGTTACTGATGGAAGTGAGCTTCTTGGGATGCCCCAGAAATAAAAATTTCCTGAGGTCCCCATGGGAGAATGAGGTATTGTGGAAAGCTTTATTGATGAGTTGACATTAAGGACCTTCCCTTCCAAGATCCCATCTCCCTCTGTCCCTCATAATAAAAGTCCCATTTTGTCTTCAGCAGAACTAAGATTAAAGTCACTACCCAGAGTTTCTGCTCCATATTAAGGTCCAGTCCAGTCCAGCATTGGGCTAGGTTAGCTTGTGTTCCCAGCTGCAGTCCATTGCATGTGACTTCTAGGGCCACAAGACTATGGAGGTGCACAGTGAGTGTGGGTCACAGAGTAAGCGAGAAACAGGAGTGAAAAGTGAGAAGAGAGAGAGAGGGAGGGAGAGAGAGGAAGAGAGAGAAGGAGGGAGAGAGAGAGAGATTTTTGTTGAACTCTGGGGATTTTAACTAGGAACTTATCCAGTGAATTTTTCAGGATTTCATGTGCTTGCAGTGGCTCCACCCCCTCTAGACAATTATGTTTTTCCCAGATTAGACTGATAGGCAAGCACCTTCCCTGTGTCACCCTGGCTTCACTGTGCATGTGTCCATTTTCCCCTTAATTGGACCCCTTCCCCCAGTGATCTGCAGAGACTAGACCACCCGTGGGCAAACTATGGCCCATGGGCCGGATCCGGCCCGTTTGAAATGAATAAAACTAAAAAAAAAAAAGACCATACCCTTTTATGTAATGATGTTTACTTTGAATTTATATTAGTTCACACAAACACTCCATCCATGCCTTTGTTCCGGCCCTCCCATCCAGTTTAAGAACCCATTGTGGCCCTCGAGTCAAAAAGTTTGCTCACCCCTGGACTAGACCGATGGCTCCCTAGGGAGTGTGAAATTGCAGCTTCCTGGTGAAGTTGCCTAGATGACCATACTTATAACGTCTGGGCTCTCCTTTGCTCCTTTATTATTAGTATTAGCTAGCTAGTTACGACAGTAACAATGACTCTGCTTTGGAATTTTCTTTTTTTTCAGACTACAGATGTAAACCTTAATTGCAGCACAGTTATGAGAACAGAATTTTCCATTTGCTTTGCTAGAGACCCCTCCTCACAGTTTGAAATTTGGGACACAGGAATTTTCTGTTTCATTTTATTTTATTTTATTTATTTATTTATTTATTTATTTATTACCCCCAAGGGAGCATTTGACTTTCATTTGAAATTCTAATTGATGGGGGGCGGGGGAACAGAAAAAGTGATAGAATATTTAAAATAATAGCCCTAACTGGTTTGGCTCAATGGATAGAGTGTTGGCCTGTGGACTCAAGGGTCCTGGGTTCGATTCTGGTCAAGGGCACATGGCAGGAGGCAGCCAATCAATGATTCTCTCTCATCATTGTTGTTTCTATCTCTCTCCTTCTCCTTTCTTCTCTGAAATCAATAAAATTATATTAAATAATAATAATAACAACATAAAAAGACCCAGATGAAATTAGACTCAAAATCTCAAAAGTGAGTTTGTACTTCTGTATTTAGAAGAATTGGTACAGCTAATATAATCCTTTTTTAAAAAAATTGCTTGTTTTGTTAATCCTCACCCGAGGATATTTTTCCATTGATTTTTAGGGAGAGTGGAA
Organism: Myotis yumanensis; assembly: GCF_028538775.1. Classification (NCBI taxonomy): domain Eukaryota; kingdom Metazoa; phylum Chordata; class Mammalia; order Chiroptera; family Vespertilionidae; genus Myotis; species Myotis yumanensis. The sequence continues at coordinate 313,886 of NW_027223791.1, forward strand.
GAGAAAGGGAAAGACCGAGAGAAACATCGATGTGAGAGAAACACATTGATTGGTTGCCTCCAACCAGGGACAGGGCCTGGGCCTGAGGAGCCTGCAACCAAGGTACGTGCCCCTGACCACAATTGAACCTGGGACCCTTTTGATCCACAGGCCAACACTCTATCCACTGAGCCAAACCGGCCAGGCCTTTTTGGGGGTTTGTTTTAATTTCTGACATAGAGGATTGGTTTAACATAAATAGAATAATTTTATTGATGTATTCTAAAAGAATATAGAGAATGTTGAAAGATGAAATTTGACTGAGTAAATTTGAAGAATTAATTGACTTTAATCAAGTGATTCATGAATCCTGCAGCATCCCATCAGGCCATTAGAAGGGCTCTCTGAGGGTTGTACAAAATAGAAGATTTTTATGGGAAGAAAGATGGGGCTAGGGAGCTATTGACAAAAGAAAAGAAAGGATTATTTTCTGGCAGACATCTTTTGTTTGGGGATAGAGATTTTGGAGGACTTTCATTATGAAGATTGCCTCTTATTTTTATGGGATATAGAACTTTTCTGTTTTTTTGACCCAGGAATTCTATACTGGTTGATTAAGATTACATTTCTGGGAGAGGTTGAAGCTGTAATTAAATCAGGTGTTAAATCATAGGCTTTTATAGGAGTGATACCATTTGGACCTATGTTTTTCTTTTCTTCAACAAGAAGATATTATCATATTGAAGCAATAGATTGTAAATGCTCTGCATATAAACTCCCTTGTTTTCTTGCTATGGGCAAGGAAATTATGGAAATCAAGCATGAATGGCATTTTAGCTATGGACTTCCTGATTTTTCAGTGTTATTGTTGAATATTTTATCTCTCAATTTGACTATAAGAAAATTTCTTGATTTGGGTATTCTCTTCTTTCTTAGGATTGACAGTGATGGCTTGCACCTGAGACCCTGCCCCTGCTTTTAGTTAGAGTACTCATCATCAGTCCCTGAAACACATTCACATTCTTTAAAAAAAATTTTTTTAATTGATTTAAGAGAGTAAGGGTGAGAGGGAGAGAAAGAAACATCAATGATGAGAGAATCATTGATTGGCTGCCTCCTACATGCCCCCCATTGGGGATTGAACCCATAACCCAGGCATATACCCTGACCAAGAATTGAACTGTGACCTTCTGATTCATAGGTTGATGCTCAACCACTAAGCCATGTTGCCTGGGCACGTTCACATTCTTGGTGGCTGTAGTTTGGAGTCTTCTTTGTGTTTGGTACCTTTGTCATACTCTTCCACCCACTGCACTGGCCAGTGTCTCTGCGCGAGCTCTGCAGGAAGGAACATGCTCACTGTAGCACCTCTGGTATTCTTTTGCTCGCCAGTGGCTGTGTTCTTCTTGGGCTAGTCCCTGCAGCTGCAGGATACCTGGAGGCAGTTTCTGATTGGCAATGAAGGACTTCAGCCAGATTGGATTGTTATAGGCAGAATGAAATATTTATTTTTCCCTTTGAGAAAGTAAATGGAGATGCTGCTTAACCAACTAATATTTTAATGTTGCTGGTATGAGATACTGTGGTTAAATCAGGAAGGTGTAAAGTACATTTTTACCCGCTCCCAAAAAAACTGCGTTAAATTGCTTTAGATACATTATCTCATTCATTAAATCTTCTCAGCAACCTTATCAGTTAAATCACTACTTCACAAATTAGGAAACTAAAACCTAGACAGTCTCACAGCTCAAAAGTGGTAGAGTTTTTATTTAGATTTGAATTTAAGTTTGTATGATTTCAAAGCCCGTGTTCACTAATCACTGGGGATAGGAACTAGTGAATAGATTAGGCATGTACACACACATAGAATCTAATCATGAGGAAACATCAGACAAACCCAAACTGGCATTCTCTAAAGTAACTAGCTTATAAAGTAACTTTGCTTTTGGGCATTATCAAGAGCTTTCTTTCCCTTTACTCCACCTATTCCTGTTTACACTTGGCTTGGCCAGAGAGTAGATGTGGGCTGTAAAGATTTAAACTCACAATTTAATGTATTTATCTTTTTTGTATCCCAAAAGTTCTTATGAATGCTGATGTGATTTTTCTCAAGTTGAATAATTTGGTGTTCTTGGGTTAGATAACAAGGTAGAATTAGGAATTCCTTCTGATTATTAATGGAAAGAATCCCCAGTTTAAGCAAAGTATTTTGGTTCTGCGACTATGATGTGGGTTAATGGGAGAAGAGTCTCATTCAGGGAGTTCCACACATTAGTCTGTAGAACAACAAAGGGAAAGTTTGCCTCCACCTCTCCTGGTGATGGGGAAAATATATATATATAACCGAATCCTCCTTATCTCTCTCTCCCCCCACCCCCCAATACACAGAAAGAGAGAAGGAATAAAAGGTCTATCTTGCCTCAGAATAAGAAATTAGTCTCTTTATGATATGCTTCTCTGCCTGGATCGCATGCACATATTAACTTAGTTGTGATGCCATCTCATTACATTTAAAGCTGAAAATCTTTCTATGCAACGAAGGTATAATTTTTGCCTATCCAGATGTTTATATAGGATACTTTAGATTGACTTGGGGTAATCATACTATTAGCACTCAGCTTTTCTTTGAGTCTTGTTAAAGTTAACTGAATCCTAGAATAACTTTCACATGTGGGTACTCCGTGACTATGATGATGTTTATGTTACATATGACTATGAATCAGGATTATGAAATGGGTAAGGGCTCAAACTCGAGTGAGACAAGCCTGGGTTTAAAACTGGCTCTGCCACTTACCACCTGTGTGGCCTTACACAAGTTGATCATCCTTCTTCACTTTCGTTATCTGTAAAGTGGCATAAAATTATCCTCACCAACATGAAGTGATGCATGTAAACTACTTAGAGTAATGCTTGGCATCTTTAATGTGTTCAATAAATCTTTGCCATTGTTAGTTATCATTGCTATTAATACTACCATTATTGTAATTTCTATATTCCTCTGAATTTGCTTATGCCTTCAGATTTGTTACACTTTTCCCACAATCTCTCCTTCTCCTGTCTTCCAGACTGACTTTTTAAAAATTGTGGCATGTCATTTTCCCCCAGGGTCTGGAGATGATCCTTGCATCCCCTTCAAACTTTTCTATTTCCTCCACTGCTTCCAAATTCTATTGACTCAATGGTGGCCAAAATAAGAAAGGCTATTTCTTCTTCAGTTAGGACCTGACTACCTGCTCCATATTTTGCAAATGCCTGAACTTTTAATCTCTAGTTTCTAGATTTTGTGGGCTCTCTTCCTATATAAATTGGATCAGCAGTATATAAAAATCCATTGCATTATCTGACAGTCTTCTTGCCAAATATAGCTAAAAAGATCTGCCTTAGGTCAAATTGAAAAGGGCTGTCACTTCTACAGTTGTTTAAAGGAACTTATCCCTGACTTGGACTCTTTATAGTTCACAGAGCTGTTCTAAGGATCAAGCGAGGTCATGCATGTGAGTACTTTAACTACGAAGCACGGCATTATTGTGAGGAATTAGTATTGAATGTGAACAAAGGCTCAGCAACTTAAGTGATACTGGAATTCAATCCCCTATAGTAAAGATGCAATCTACTCTCTTCTGCCTCCCCCAGAAGTTTATTGTAAGTTATTTGAGCTAGAGAGGCTAGAGACTAACTTCATGCAATAACTACAAATCCTTTCTCCTTCCCTCATTCCCATATTCTATCACAAAATGGTGTGCCAGACCCTGACTCAGTCTTCAGGGCTGGATGTTGGGACATAGCATGGCAGCAAGGTGCATAAGAGGCTCTGAGAGTGAAGGTTATGAGAGATTTCTTTTTTAACCATTTTCCAGTCCTTTTCCTGGCAGCTTTATTTTGGTAGCCCCCATAGATTAAATGACATTTCAAAATCAAGTTCGGTTATATGTCTTCTGCGAAATTGGACTGGCATACCTGAGCAATCCTCAGATAGTTTTGTACATGTCTGTTTTCTTGTTTTTTGGACTATTAGAAATTCTTTTCTGTATAATATGAACAGCAAGCCTAGAATCATGTGTGAGATCGTCATCGTCATCGTTGTCGTCCTCGTTGTCGTCATCATCATCATCATCATCTGCGAATACTTACCAAATGCTTGACAGACTGTCCTCCAAGCATTGGGGGTTGTATGGACTGAATTGTGTCCTTTGCAAATTCATATATTAAAGTCCCAACCCCTAGTATTACCTCAGAATGGAACTATATTTGAAATTTGTTGGAAACACAACAAAATTAGGCTGCTTTCCCCATAACCTCAGAAAAAAATCATTAAAAACCACCCCCCTCCCCCAAATTAGTGTTTTTTTGAATTTGAAAGTGCTACCCTTGGTCATTTCCACCATTGCCTTCTTTATCTATTTGTTTCCTCCAGAGAAGGGCCAAGGGAAATGCTGCTTTCTCACTACACCTATTTCTGCTTAATTATGCTGTCATTATTGACTTGAAAGAAACCACATCAAGAAAGCTGAGAACTGCCGAAACCGGTTTGGTTCAGTGGATAGAGCGTCGGCCTGTGGACTCAAAGGTCCCAGGTTCGATTCCGGTCAAGGGCACGTACCTGGGTTGCGGGCACATCCCCAGTAGGAGATGTGCAGGAGGCGGCTCATCTATGTTTCTCTCTCATCGATGTTTCTGACTCTCTATCTCTCTCCCTTCCTCTCTGTAAAAAATCAATAAAATATATTTTTTAAAAAAAGAAAGCTGAGAACTGAGAGATGGTGCTGTTGGCAGAGCAAGTTGGTGATCTCTCTTGTTGGAGAAAATCTGCAATCCCAGAATTGGTTTGATTAGTACTGCTTCTGTCTTCCTCCTCTGCCAAGGAGTTTACCATTCATTGCTGACTCCTGTCTTTTTATTGGATATGCTAAGATATTTCCTCCATGGTAATCTGTAGATTATCAAGAACCCCTTAGAAAGGGGATGCTATTGCATACTTTGTTCCTGCCTGACCAATGGTATTGCCTAAACAAGGAACTCTGGATGAGTTTTGCTCTTTCCCCCATTTTCTCTATTTCTGTCATGCAAATATATTTTAGTTTGTTTGTCAAAGTTGTTTGCAAATGAGTTTCCTCTGGAATATACCTCATCAGGAATGAGGAGGGGCCCCAGTTTGAAAATTAGCAACACACTTTTTTTAAAAGTGCTAGAGTTTTGTCATTTGGTTTCTCTAAGATTTAAGTGAAATTTATCCCTCCTTCAGTGTGATTTGCCTTTTCGGCTGTTTAGCAGTTGCTCCTCTGGTTCTTTGTCCATTTTCACATGGAAACTAGATCTACTCAGCCAAAAGCTAGTATGATTTCCTGTGGATCCAACCAGAGCACCTAAAAATAGTTTTCTACCCAAATATTTTTAGCCAACGTTTTTCAAAATACATAAATCTTAATAGCTAAACATTAAACCCTGCTGAAAATTGAAAAAGTTGGAAAATGAATTGGAGCACAATGTTTTGAAAAACATAGGAAACAGCCAATTGTTGAGCATTTTGTGTTTATATAACTTGGCTCCATTTCTTTTCTTTTGTAGGGTGTTTCTAAATACCTTTGTAAATGCTTAACTCCTGGTGTTTATGTAAATCAACATAAAATCAGGCATTTTTAATTTGTTGCCATTCTACTCTGTTACATGTACTACACTAATTATGTTTGAAACTGTCCAAATTCAGAGGCAGATGTGAATAGTTAGCAGGCAGTAGGTTAAATCAAAGAGCTTGGAATTCTGGCCTTTACATAATTGGAACTAATCTGTGGGTCTTTCTCTCTCTCTTTCTCTCTCTTTTTTTCTCCTAGTGTTAAAATGAATATTGATGGTCCTCTACCTTTCATTATCCACTGGCCTGTAATGGGGATCAGAGTATATATCAGGTTGTTTTGAAATCTTGGGCGGGGGGAGAGAAGAATAGTGATGGTCTTGGTTTAGCAGTACATCATTCATTACACAAAAGAACCACTTATTCTTGCAAAATCAAACTATTTTCTCCCCTTCAGAAACAAGTCAGGGTTGCTTGGGCCAAAATTCATGTTCCTTTTAACCACACATTGGCAGTACAGGCATGTATATTTTTCTTCTAAGTCATGGCTCTAGCTTTTTTTCCAGCTAAGAAACCTAAACCAAAAGAATCTCAGGGTCCTGTTCTTGGCATACTCTTACTTTCTGTCTTAGAAATTCAAACAACTTTGAGTGGACCGTGTTCTTTAATCTTATTGCCTTGTTGGCTCACAGGTCCCGAGTCTGCAGATAAAAATGAAAGCACAGCAGCAGAAGAGTATGTTTGTGTGTGTGTGGTTGTAAATTCAACCAATTATCTTGCTAATGCTCCCTTTGTAAGATTCCCTAGGTTTTCCTGGTGCCTGGCAATTTCTTTGATCAGGTGATTTGAAAGGCATGGAGAGTATGGGTCAGGGATCTGAGTTACTTAATATACTTCGCCTGTGGATCTGTGCATCTGATATGGGTTATGGGGTCAGGGAAAGGGTTTGCCTTTGGTACTTTCCTAGTTCTTTTATATTTTTGCCCCACTTATACTTTTTATGGTAGTACCATGTATTTTAAGACAGGCTACTTGGGTTCATTCTTCCTGGTAGAAAATAAGTCTCTTGATTTAAGTAACAGAAAGGTGTTAATAACTTTTTGTAATACTTCTCCTGAGAGTATTTATGTTTTAAAGATGTCTAGGTTGAGAACAGTAGTCCTTGTTACTAAAGGAAAAGAGATATTTGGATTAAGAAGTCCTTTTTTTTTTTAATCCTCACCTGAAGATATTTTTCCATTGATGTTTAGAGAGAGTGGAAGGGAGGGAGGAGGGGGGGGGGGAGAGAGAGAAACATCGATGTGAGAGAGACATATCGATTGGCTGCCTCCCGCACACCCCTCCACCCCCACCAGGGCCAGGGATCAAGCCTGCAACCGAGATAAGTGCTCTTGACTGGGAATCAAATCCAAGACCCATCGGTCTGAGTGACGGCAGTCTAACCACTGAGCAAACCATCTATGGCCTGGGCATTGCCTTTTCATTTATTAGAGTGAATTCTCTTAGTCCCAATTGTTCTTAGAACATTATGGACACCTATTGAGTTTTGGGGTGAGTCCTTTTAATTGACTTGCTCAATCATCAGTGGGATGATTTGCTTTATCATTTACAGTACATTTTTCCCCTGTTAAAATATTGGATTACCCTGCACTTTACACAGTAGATGTATGATTTGTCAGCTATTATATTTGAAATGAGGATTTCCTTAGGATAAAAATGGCCTAGTAAGAACCATTGGTTATAATATGTATTGTTAAAAATTTTTGTTGAAAGATTTTTAAAAAGATTATAAATCATGTTTTCTCTTTTGAAATATTGTTTTAAATTAAAAAAAATTTTATTGATTTCAGAGAGGAAGAAGGAGGGAGAGAGAGATAGAAATGTCAATGATGAGAATAATTGATCGGCTGCCTTCTGCATGTCCCACACTGGGGATCAAGCCCTGACTGGAATCAAACTGTGACCTCCTGATTCATCACCAACGAGGCTTAGGGGAGGACGGGGGCTGGAGATGTCGCAGGAGGACAGGCAGCTGTATGACCGCCTGACCTACCGCCACCTCTACCTCCCGCCTAGCGACCTCATCAGGCTAGGACCCTTCCAAGGCAAATCCGACGGCTTCGGCCTAATGATTGCCATGCTCAGCTTCCATAGGAAGTATGCCAAGGTCACGAAGATCACGGGAGACATAATCTGGACGTTAGAGGTCCATCTCATGCGCCGTATCCATCTGCCAGATGGCGAGACCTTCCGCAAATTCAAGGAGCTCTCCCGCGTGGTCCAAGAGATTGAGGAGCAGGTGATCTGCGAGCAGAAGCAGCAGCAGCAGCAGCAGGAAAAGAGAACTGAGGAAAGCGAGGGCCATGGCTGGCAGAGCCCTGTGCAGCCCAGCGTCGGGGAGTCCTGGGCTGCACCTTCGGAGGAGCAGCCTGTTCCGTTTGTTCTACCTGTAGGTGTGCACTCAGGAGGCCAGAACTACCCCAGCTCCTCATGTTGTGCTGACCCCCAAATTCCTTGTTACAAATTGAACATGAACGTGATTTGCGATAGATAGATGATAGATAGATAGATAGATAGATGATAGATGATAGATAGATAGATGGATAGAAATATAAAGATACCGGGATAGCCCTGAGCTGCCTGGTGGTGTCCATGCTGCCGAGGCCCCAGCACAGAGTGGTGGTACAGATATCTATGGACCTGTCCCTGTTCATCAGTCTATGTTGTTCTCTATATTCCACAAATGAGTGAGATCACGTGGTATTCATTTTTCTCTGACTGGCTAATTTCACTTTGCATAATGCTCCCCAGTTCCACACATGCTGTTGCAAAGGGCAAGAATTCCTTCTTCTTCTTCTTCTTCTTCTTCTTCTTCTTCTTCTTCTTCTTCTTCTTCTTCTTCTTTTTCTCCTTCTTCTTCTTCTTCTTCTTCTTCTTCTTCTTCTTCTTCTTCTTTCTATTTTTCGCCACAAGGTAGTATTCCATTGAGTAGAAGATAAGAAGGCTCTGCTTCTGCTCATAGATAAGCATGACCAGCGAGGCTTAGGAGGAATTCTTCTAGAAGACATAGAGGAAGAACTGCTCAATTCCCAGAAAGCTGTCAAGGCTTTAGGGGACCAGATATTCTCTGTAAATCGTCCAGAAAAGAAGAAAATTCTTTTCTTCAATGATAAAAGCTGTCAATTTTCTGTGGACAAAGAGTTTCAGAAACTGTGGAGGAGTGTCACTGTGGATTCAATGGGTGAGGAGAAAACTGCAGAAGGCAGCGGAGATATTCAGAAGAATATCTGAAGCGACAGGGTACTTCTTCCATGCAGGAATCCAGACCAAAGAAAGTGGCCCCTATCCAGAGAAGGAAAAAGCCTGCCCACTACACAAAAAACGACGATTTAAGACCCATAGCGAACACATGGCTGGAGTGCTGAAGGATGACTCTGACATTGCTGCTAGTAAATAGTGAACAGTTTTGTAGTGTGAAGAGGTCACCACACACCAACAGAGGAGGCAAACCAGCTTGAGGAACTGGATTCAGGTCAGCTTCCTCCCCCCACATTCTTGGATTTGGGCGCCTGGAATGACACCTTCCATGTCATGCCAGACTGAAAAAACAAAAACAAAAAAAACACTCCTTAAAAAAAATAAAAATAAAAACCTCCATGAAAAACTCATTGATCCGGCCTTTCAACTTTCTTAGGCTTCAGCAAGCCCAGATGGCCAAGCCCGGACTTGGTCTGTGGGCGGGGGCCTGACCATCCATCCATCCAGAGAGTGAGCAGGGTGGGGGGTGAGGGGTGGAGAGGCCCTACAAGAAGGCCAGAGCAGGACATAGTCTTTGTCTGTGGATTACAGAGATTGGGTTGACTGGGGCCTTGGCCTGGGCCAAAGATCCCGTCCTGCCCTCTGCTGGTCGAGAAGCGTCAATGCAAGCGCCCCCTCCTGCAGCCTCCTCTGGGGAAGGCAGAGCCAGGTGACTGGACTTCCCCAGTTCTGGTTAGACCCGAGGCGGGAAGGACATGCAGGGGGCTCTGTCTTCGAGAAGGCAGGGGCTGAAGGGTGCTCATGGATGCCGACGGACCAATCAAAGCCAGAAGTGTCCGTGGGTGACTGTGGATGTACATGCACACACGCACGCACGCGCACCCGCCCGCACACGCACGCACACACAAACACACACACACTCCCAAACGCACACCCACACCAACACACACCTAGTCCTCCTCCCCTCCCACACACATACACACACACGGGAGTACAAGGTCCGCTAACAAGATATCTGCTGAGTGGCGCACGCCTAGGAGATTTACTGTGGCTTTATTCCTTGTGGATTGTCCTGGGCCCACTGGAGCCTGTCTAAATAGGTATTGTCCCCTCTTCAACCCAGAAAATGGCGATGCCTCTCTGCAAGGCCTGGAGATGGAGCTCTGTGGCCTTCTTGGGCAGCTGTCCCATCTCCCAAGCCCTCCCCAAGCCCCAGAATCGCTTTGGCTGGCCAGTGGCACCCACTACTGGTCCTGGAGCGCCAATGCAAGCCTCCTCCCCACCCCCCACCCCCACCCCCTTCCTCAGCCTCCTTTGGAGAAGACACAGCCAGGTGTCTCGACATCCCAGGTATTTGTAAATCCCAGGGCTGGGGAAAGTTCCAGTCCTGGGGGCTGTCTGCATGAAGGCAGGTGTGTGTGTGTGTGTGTGTGTGTGTGTGTGTGTGTGTGTGTGTGTAGGGGGGTGTGGGGGGATAGGGTGTGACTGAGGACCCAGTGGATGTACCCAGAACACTATTTGTGGACCTGGACCCTTGAAACCCCGGAACTCTGAAAGCGTAAACGAGGGGAGTACTCCAGGGACAACAATGGAGGATTCATTTTCTCTTTGTTGTTGTTGTTGTTCTTGTTGCGGTTGTTTTTGCAATTGAATGTATTGGGGGAGACATTGGTTAATAAAATGAAATGGAATGCCATAGGATAAAATGGAAGGTGTAAATACATAGGAAGCTTTGCATTGTGGATGAAAAGGGGCCACATGCTCACCTAACCCACTCCCCGGAGGCCCGGCCTGGGCTTGCAAACTCAGACACCTAAAGTGATCACCCAGGATGTTCTGAAACTAAAAAGACTTTTAAAAGTAGAAAGCAGTGTATAGTGAGTGTGTAGTCACGCCCTAGGCCGGACATCTTCCCTGAGAGAGATCATCTTTGACCTTACTGGTATCTGAGCCTATTGTCTTTCTATGCCTCTAGGATCACATGTCTTTGGACTCGTGAATGCCACGGTAACAAGTCACTTTCCTTTTTTCCAGTGCCCTCAGGGTACAGCCCAGGGTCCCAGGGTAGAGACCACAAATTCCCTCGTGGCTAGATTTGTATTTTTTTTAAAGCAGGGACACATGAATAAACAAGTGGAAAATTAATTTCCTCTCCCTCTCCCACTCCCTGTCCCTGTCCCTCCCTTCTCCCTCTCCCTCTCCCTTCCAATCTGTTTTTAAACAACAACAGCAAAATGGCCTTAGCCGGTTTGGCTCAGTGGATAGAGTGTTAGCCTATGGACCACGAAGCCTCCCGGGTTCGATTCTGGTCAAGGGCACATGCCTGGGTTGCGGGCTAGATCCCCAGTGTGGGGTGTGCAGGAGGCAGTTGACCAGTGATCCTCCCTCTGAGTGGATGTACTATCACTCTCTCCCTCTCCCTTCCTCTCTGAAATAAATAATGATATATTTTAAAACACACACGCGCGCGCACACACACACACACGCACACATGCACAAACGCACACACACACACAGACTCACACACACACACACACCAACGACACAAAGTTATTAATCCACTTCCATGTAGTAAAACGTACACTTGTGCAATGTTTTGTACTTGCATTTTGTGCTATCCAAACACGGAAGTTAAAATGCAGGATGTGGGGTGGCAGGGCGAGGGTTCAAGAAAGGGATTGACCTTTGCCGTTTCAAAATGGCGGCTGCCGCCCTAACTGGTTTGGCTCAGTGGACAGAGCACCATCCTGCGGACTAAAGGGTCCCAGGTTCGATTCTGGTCAAGGGCATATACCTTGGTTGTGGGCACATTCCCAGTAGGAGGTGTGCGCGAGGCAGCTGGTTGAGGTTTCTCTATCTTTGAGGTTTCAAATTCTCTATCCCTCTTCCTTCCACTCTGGAAAAAAAATCAATAAAATATATTTAAAAAACAAAATGGCGGCTGTCAAGTTATGGGGCCAAAATGGCGGGAAGTATGCCAGGGTCACCCACATCATGGGACAGTGCATCAACACTAAGGTAGAGATCCACCTCATGGGCCGCATCCACCTGCCAGATGGTGAGATCTTCCGGGCAACTTCAACGAGCTCTCCAACGTGGTCCAGTAGATTGGCGAGCAGGTCATCTGGGAGCGGGAGCAGCAGCAGCAGCAGCAGCAGCAGCAGCAGCAGCAGCAGCAAGAACACGGGACTGAGGAAAGCCAGGGCCATGGCTGGAAGGACCCTGCCCAGCCGAGCTTCGGGGAGTCCAGGGCTGCAGCTTGGAAGGAGCAGCCTGTTCCGTTTGTTCTGCCTGTGGGCCTGGGCTCAGGAGACCAGAATTACCCCCGAACCCGCAGGATGTGTTTCTATAGCTAGAGTAGAAACCAGTACTGTTAACTTCCCTACGTTCGTCTTTGCCAGGCGCCGCCCTGCAGTCTTCATCCTGTTCAATGAGAACCACTCCGGGTTCATCTGGCTGGAGGCAAAATACTTCATCCTGTTCGGCAGTGTCCAGAAATCCTTCCAGAAGGTGGAGGCACCATCCCCGCAGGCCTTCCTGGAGATGCTCTTGAACATTCAGTCCCGGCCCCCTAGGAGGAGCAGCTTGCATGCACTTTGAAGATTTGATCTTCTGACCTGGTTTTAAAAAAAACCCAAATCAAAACCAAAACCAAAAACACTCCTTTTACAATTGGAAAATAAAAATAATAAACCTCCTTAAGAAAATCCTCCTTTAAAAAGAAATCTTAAAAAACAAACAAACAAACAAAAACAAAAAACCTCCTTAGAAATGACATCGATCCAGCCTCTGGGCGGGGGCTTGACCATCCCATCCATCCAGAGAGTGAGCATGGGGCCTGGGGAAGGGGGTGAAGAGCGGGGTGAGCCGGGGCGGGGCTTTCCCCGCCCTCTGCTGGTCGAAAAGCGCCCATGCAAGCCACCCTCCTGCAGCCAGAGCCTGGTGCCTGGACTTCACCTGAGTAGGGAAGGGCCAGCAAGGGGCATGCTAATATACAAAACCATACATATTTTATTCACATCAACTTCAGCCTCTGCCTCCCATGACCTCCAAGGCCAGCTTCCTTGGGTGTGTCTGCGTCTCTGGTCTACCAGCTTCTAGGCCCACCCCCCACACCCTCGCCCGGCCCATTCCCTTCGAGGAATGAATAGCAGGTTCAGCAGGACCTTTCCTTTGGGTACTTTGGCAGGGCCTAGCTTGGGGGCATGTGCGCCCAACTTGTGACTTCACAGCCCAGGGGGCAGCTGATTGGTCGAGCGGCTGATTTGGCTCCTCCCACCACGCTCTGGCTCTATAAAAGAAAGCAGGGTCCTTGGTGCGGGCATCTCAGCCCTAGGCTTGTTGTCTTGGTCGCCTTCGCAGACCTCCTTCTCCAAGGGAGCTTTCAGGGGAGACGTCTCGCCAAGACCTGGTCCCGGGACATAGAAGCCGCTGAAGCACCTGGCTAGAACCTGGCTAGGCTGCTGGTCAACTGACCGCCGTCTGCGTGTCATTTCTTCTTCGCCGACTCTGGCCTTCTCGCGGGGCCCGGGTCACCCCAAAACCACGGAGAGAGCCCCCGGGAGGTGCGGCCGCACTACGGACCCCAGACCCCACTGGCTCACTCGGACTTGTGACGTGTGGCCTCACCGCCGTGGACTGCACCGCCTGCTGGCCCTGAGCTTGAGCGAGGGGGACCCGGCCTTGGTGACGCGGTGCCCGTTGGCAGAGCTCCGGCCCGCCCTCCTGCACATGAAGTGATTCCGTGGTCTGGGACTGGATTGCATTTCTCACGCCCCTGCATGGAGGAGGTGTTCAACCCAAGGCCTTCGGTCCTTCGGTGTCTTGCGAGTGTTCTGTGTATGCCCATATTCTGCTCTTCAGTTCATAAGTATACGTATACTGAGCGTGTCCACGTCTCCTCGCCCAACCTGAGGAGTCCTTCAGCACCATGTCCTGTGTGCATTATAAATTCGCTTCCACACTCAACTATGCCATCGTCACCTTTGCTGGGCGGCACATCTCCCTCCGCGACCTAAAGACGCAGATTATGGGGAGAGAGAAAATGAAAGCTGCCAAGTGCGACCTGCAGATCAGCAACACGCAGACCGCGGATGAATACACTGATGATAATGCTCTGATTCCTAAGAATACGTCTGTCTTTGTTAGAAGAATTCCTATTGGAGGTGTGAAATCTACAAGCCAGATGGACGTTATACGTCGAACTGAACCAGTGATGGGAACTTCAAAAGTCACTGACGACTCTTCTGCACCTATGTCTCTGGCCCAGCTTACAAAGACTGCCAATCTGGCTGAAGCCAATGATTCTGAAGAAGATAAAATTACAGCCTTGATGTGGCAGTCTGCCCAGGCATACAACCCCATCAATTACATGAAGAAGCCTCTAGGTCCACCACCTCCACCTTACACCTGTTTCCGCTGTGGTAGACATGGCCATTATATTAAGAATTGCCCAACAAATGGGGACAAAAATTTCGAATCTCGTTTTAGGATTAAAAAGAGCAGGGGAATCCCCAGAAGTTTCATGATGGAAGTGACAGATCCTACCATGAAAGGTGCAAAGCTCACCAGAACCAGGACATACGCAATGCCGACTATAGAGGCAGAGGCATATGCAATTGGGAAGAAAGAAAAGCCACCTTTCTTCCCAGAGGAGCCCTCTTCGTCTTCTGGAAAGGAAGACCCTATCCCAGACGAGTTGCTCTGTCCCATCTGCAAAGACATCGTGACTGATGCCGCTATCATTCCCTGCTGTGCGAACAGCTACTGTGATGAGTGTATAAGAACAGCGCTCTTGGAATCAGAGGACCATACATGCCCAACGTGTCATCAACATGATGTCTCTCCCAATGCTTTAGTTGCCAATAAAGCCTTGCGACAGACTGTTAATAACTTCAAAAATGGAACTGGTGGTTATACAACAGGACTATGGAAACCGTTACCCCCACCACCACCGCCGACACCACCTCAGAGACCACTCCTTCAGCGGAATCTACAGCCTCTGATGAGATCTCCAATATGAAGAAAGCAAGATCCTCCGATGGTTCCAGTGGCGTCTTCATCAGGCCACCCGGCTCCCTCTATACCTTCGTTCACTTTTAATCAGACTTCCTTAGCCCCTGCTGCGCCTGGAAATTCACCTACTCCAGTGCCTGTACCCGATGTAACTGCAACAGTCTCCATATCAGTCCACTCGGAAAAATCAGATGGGCCTTTCCGGGATTCTGATCGTAAAATATTGCCGGCCGCAGCCCTCACCTTCCAACATTCAAAGGGAACCTCTTCAATAGCAGTGATTGCCCTTGTGGAGGAGAAAGGTTACCAGGTGCCTGTGCTCAGAAACCCATCTTTGCTTGGACAGTCACCACCTGCTGGGTATAGCGTTCCTCCCCCCGAGTTCCCTGCAGCACCGGCCAATTTATCCACACCTTGGGGATCATCAGGAGGGCGGACTGCTCACTCAAATACCATCCCAACAACACAAGGACCACTTCTGTCCAGGGAAGAATTCTATAGAGAGCAGAGACAGCTACAAGAAGAGTCTAAGTCTCAATATCCCTACAGTGGTTCTGCATACTCCAGAAGTCCTTCTGCCAATTTATCGACACCTTGGGGATCATCAGGAGTGCAGACTGCTCACTCAAATACCATCCAAAAAGCACAAGCACCACTTCTGTCCAGGGAAGAATTCTATAGAGAGCAGCGACGGCTACAAGAAGAGTCTAATTCTAAATATCCCTATAGTGGTTCCTCATACTCCAGAAGTCCTCTGCTTACGCTAAATCAAGACGTGGTTCAGGGCGCTCACGTTCTCATTCTCGGTCACTTAGCCACTCACACTCTAGTTCCTATTCTCGATCACTGCCATGCCCCAGATGAGGCAGAGGCAAGAGTTGAAATTACCACCCAAGGTCTAGGTCTAGATCTCATGGATATTGTCATCGATCTAGGTCTAGGTCACCACTATATAGGCGATATCCTTCGAGATCAAGGTCCCCTCAAGCATTTAGGGGACAGTCTCCAAATAAATGCACTGTACCACAAGGGGAAACAGAACATGAATATTTTAAGAGATACAGAGATGTTCCACCACCCTATGACAGAAAAGCTTATGATGGGAGGAGTGTTGACTTTAGAGACGCATTTGTAAAAGAGCATTACCGAGAATGGGAGAGGAAATACAGGGAGTGGTACGAAAAACGCTACAAAGGTTATGCTGCTGGAGCACAGCCTAGACAGTCAGCAAATGGAGAGAACTTTTCTCCAGAGAGCTTTCTACCACTTCATATCAGGAATTCTCCTCTTACAAGGGGCCGCAGAGAAGATGATTCAGGTGGGAAAAGTCGTAAAAGTGGAAACATAGGTGGTAGCAACCATCCAGAAAAGCTTTCAACAAGAGACAGCCACGATCGGAAGGACAGTACAAAGTCAAAAGAGAAGGAGAGGGACAGTGCTGCAGGAGATGGTCCAGGATGTAAACATAAGGAACTTTGAAGGCAGAAGAAAGTGAAGGCTTTCTAAGCCCAGAATTCTTGGAACCTTCTAGAAAATCAAGAGAACCTACAAGTCCAGTGATGAGATGCCTCCCAGGGCCTCCGGTTTGGGTGGGAGTGGAGTTCCAGCTGCACCCCTTCCCCAACTCCAGGGCCATACCTCCGGGGATGCTGGGCCTCTCCCAGCACTGGGTGCTGACTGCCGAAGCAGGCCCAGCCTTGCCTTCTGCAGGGCTCCGTGCAGAACCCCTAAACCTAAACTTAACAACCCCATCCCTAACCCTAATAACCCTCACCCTCACCCTAACACAAACCTGACCATGACCTGACCCTGACACTTATGTTTACCCTGACCCTGACCCTAGATCTGACCCTAACCCTGACCCACTATCCCCTATGCCCTGGCGTCCACCACCTGGGTTTTCCCGCGGAAGGCCCCACGGGCAGCCTGGCAGTGAAAGGGGGACTGGAGATAGTTTTTTATGTGTGTGTGTGTGTGTGTGTGTGTGTGTGTGTGTGTGTGTAGGGGGGGTGGGGAGATTGGTGTGACTGAGGACCGAGTGGATGTACCCAGAACACTATTTGTGGACCTGGGCCCTTGAAACTGCTGGAACTCTGAAAGCCTAAAAGAGGCGAGTACTCCAGGGACAACAATGCAGGATTCACTTTCTCTTTGTTGTTGTCTTTGTTGTTGTTGCGGGTTTTTTTTTTTTTTTTGCAATTGAATGTATTTGGGGACACATCGGTTAATAAAATAAAATATAGTGCCATAGGATAAAATGGAAGGTGTAAATACATAAGAAGCTTTGCATTGTGGATGAAATGGGGCCACATGCTCACCTGACCAACTCCTGGGATACCTGGCCTGGGCTTCCAAACTCAGACACCTAAAGTGGTCACCCAGGAAGATCTGAAACTAAAAAGACTTTTAAAAGTAGAAAGGAGTGTATAGTGAGAGTGTAGTCATGACCTAGGCTGGGTATCTTCCCTGAGAGAGATCATCTTTGACCTTACTGTTACCTGAGCCTATTGTCTTTCTATGCCTCTAAGATCACATGTCTTTGGAATAGTGAATGCCACGGTAACAAGTCACTTTCCTTTTTTCCGGTGCCCTCAGGGCACAGCCCAAGGTCCCAGGGTAGAGACCACAAAATCCCTCCTTGCTAGTGTTGTACTTTTTTTTTTTTTAAAGCAGGGACACATGAATAACCAAGTGGAAAATCAATTTCTTCTCTCTCTCCCTCTCCCTCTCCCTCTACCCCCCCTCTCCTTCTCCCTCTCCTTCTCCCTCTCCCTCTGCCTCTAACTCTCCCTCTCTCTCTCACTCTACCTCTCCCTGTCCCTCAACAAAGAGTAACACTAGTTCTCCAGGACAAAAGACTAAATCACCTAAAATGATTCAGTCACCAGCAATGGGGGGAAGTCCTATGAGGTCACCAAAGACAGTATCCCAAGAAAAGAAATCTCCTGGATGTTCCAAGAGCCCCCAAATGCCCAATAGTCCCCAAGTACCAGTCAGACTTGCATAACCAAATTTGCACAGGGGAGGAGGTGTTCCTCAGCCCGGCCTGCATCCTCTCCAATCTGGGACCCCTCGAAGGATGTCCCACTGCTGGTATACTGGGATCGGGCCTAAACCGGCAGTGGGACGTCCCTCTGGCAATCCGGGGACTGCTGGCTCCTAACCGCTCACCGGCCTGCCTGCCAGACGCATTGCCCTGAACCACTCTGCCAGCCGGCCTGCTCTCCCCCAACTGCCACCCCCCCACACGCCCCTTGCCGCCCCCGTTTCCTTGGCTGCTTGCCCACAAATACCACCCCCCCCCCAACCCCGCACCAGCCTAATCACCACAAACTGCCTCGCGTCCCCCCCCCCCCCCCCGACGCCCCGCCCCGTCACTCCCCGCCCGATGTCCTTGCAATGAATTTATAAATAAGAATTGAGTCCGGCTGGCCCGTGAGACTCACTGGTTGAGCATCGACCTATGAACCAGGAGGTCACAGTTTGATTCCAGGTCAGGCCACATGCCCTGCTTGTGGGCTTGGATCCCAGTACGGGGCGTGTCTTGTATGTTTGAAGTTCACTCTTAAGAATATAAGGAGTTATTAGTCTGGGGAAATGCTAAATATGTGACTTGCCTATTCGAAAAGCTTTTAGAAGAAATGGTAATTGTGGCCACTAAACGCCTACAGTGTCGACATTTAATTTTCCTGAAAAACTTGTGTTTCCTCTGAAAATTATGGGGAATTTGAAATATAGTGCTCATTGGCCTGATGAATAACGAGGATGAATTCTGTGATCCCAACGGACATGTTCAACACAAAAAACCAGTTTAAATGGAACTGAACTCTCTGGATAATTATAAAAGGTTGAATATTTCTTAAAATACAGCCGTGAAAATTTAAGATGTAATTCTAAAGACAAAAGCCCTAGCAGCCTGCATTAGAAATGAGGCTGGAGGTGGGGCAGCATTTGCTCCTTGTGAATCAGAAGTTGACTCAATGCTCAATTGACTCACTTTGCCTTATCAAGAAAAATACCTACTTACACGACTTGACAAATTAGCTTTTAAAAATATCATCAAGGTTTCATATATCTTAAGTGATATGAGGAGCCAATATCTCCGGACGCATGTTAATCCCAGTGAAATCTAAAGCAATTGCGAAAGGCTTCCCATAATCCCTCTGTATATGCCAATAAGCCCAAAGGGAATGCTGTTTTAAAAATATTATTTTAAATTTAATAAAGAGAACTTTAAACATTTGGAAATCTCTTTCCCTAGTTTTTACACAATTAATTAGAAATGGGGCAAATACCAAGTCTGAACATAAGTCCAGTCATCCTAAGTGTGGAGTGACTTGAAATACAGTGCCATGCGGCACTGTCGGCCAGCTCTGCCTGGAAAGCAGCTGTGTTTGATGCATTGTTGCTTGGTGTAGGAGAGAGACCACGATTTCTTTTTTTTTTTTTTCCTTCTCAGTTTCTTCCCTGCAGTGAGTGAGTCCAGCAGCAAGGGTGGGTGGGCCTCTGGCCTGTGGCCTGGGTCTGTCCTTCTTCCTCTGGATAATATTGGTGGTATACCGGCGTCCATCTCGGGTCCTCTGACTTGGAACACATCAGTGATAGAGTGCAGGAAGAGGAGCCCTGCGGCTGCTGTGTTGGGAGTAGACAAACGTCTACAGAGCAAGGTGAAAACCAGAAGCCCTCCTCAGGAGGCTATTGAAGTTCTCCAAGGCTTTCCCATCTCTCCAGCCCGGGGCATCGTCCTTCTGGGGAGGGAGGAAGAGCTCCAGAATGGCTGAGTACAAGAAGCTGAAGCTCAGCCATACTGCGCTGCCTTGGGAATCAATGAAGGCGGTGGCGGATTCGATGGGCATCGCCCAGATTCAGGAAGAAGCCTGCCAGCTGCTGGCAGACGAGGTCACTTACCACATCCAGGAGATTGCACAGGACGCCTTAAAATTCATGCGCATGGGGAAGCGGCGGAAGCTCACCACCAGTGACATGGACTATGCGCTGAAGGTGAAGAATGCGCAGCCCCTGGTTGGCTCCCGTGCTCAAGAGTCCATTCCTTTCCGGGCCGCCTCTGGTGGCGGCCCGGAACCCTACCTCTACGAGGAGAAGGAGGTTGACCTGAATGACGTCATCAATACCCCTCTGCCTCGGGCGCCCCTGGACGCCTGCCTCAAAGCTCATTGGTTGAGCATTGAAGGCTGCCAGCCAGCTATCCCAGAGAATCCTCCTCCAGCTCCCAAAGAGCAGCAGAAGGCTGAGGTCACAGAACCCCCGAAGTCAGCAAAGCCAGGCCAGGAGGAAGGTGGACCCTTGCAAAGCAAAGGTCCAGGGGCTGCTCCGGCTGATGGCAAAGGGAAGGCGCAGAAGAAGGCACGACCCCTCCTGCAGGGGGGCCCCTTCCGATTAAAGCCCCGAAGCAGCCATGAGTTGTCTGTGGAGCAGCAACTGTACTACAAGGTGATCACTGAGGCCTGTGTGGGGTCCTGTGAAGCCAAGAGGGCGGAAGCCCTTCAGAGCATCGCAACAGACCCAGGGCTCTATCAGATGCTGCCACGATTCAGCATGTTCATCTCAGAGGGGGTCCGTGTGAACGTGGTGCAGAACGACCTGGCCCTGCTTAGCTACTTGATGCGCATGGTGAAGGCACTGATGGACAACCCTACGCTGTACCTAGAAAAATACCTGCATGAGTTGATTCCAGCTGTGATGACCTGCGTCGTGTGCAGACAGTTGTGTCTGAGGCCAGATGTGGACAATCACTGGGCACTCCGGGACTTTGCTGCCCACCTGGTGGCCCAGATCTGCAAGCGTTTCAGCACCACCACTAACAACATCCAGTCCCGGGTCACCAAGACCTTCACCAAGAGCTGGGTGGATGAGAGCACTCCGTGGACCACACATTACGGCTCCATTGCAGGCCTGGCCGAGCTGGGACATGATGTGACGAAAACTCTGATTCTACCACGGCTGCAGCAGGAGGGGGAGCGGATCCGAAGAGTCCTGGCTGGCCCTGTGCAAAGCAACGTTGACCGAATTGCAGCTGACCACGTGCAGAGCCTCCTCCTGAAGCGCTGTGCCCCTGTTCTGGCAAGGCTGCGCCCACCCCCTGACAATCAGGATGCCTATCGGGCAGAGTTTGGGTCCCTCGGACCCCTCCTCTGCTCCCGTGTGGTCAAGGCCCGGGCTCGAGCTTCTCTGCAGGCTCCACGGGTCAACAGGACCGTTCTGTCCACAACCCAGGACGAGTAAAGTTAAAAATAAAAATTTAAACTCATGTCTACGTCAATTGAATTGGCCAAGCGAAATCAGCGATTATTCATAAAGACTTTGTTGTACCGGGAAGGAAACTCCTCCTGAAACATTAACTACTTTTCTATGGATAGTTCAAAATTGCTTCACATGCAAGGAATCTAAAGCACTCATACTGCTCTACAAGAAATTGAAGTGAAAGGTTATCAAGACTGCATTGGAAAATTTCCAAAAGTCTCCTGATATTAAAATGAAGAAAGGGCGGGGGTAGGGTGGTGGTGCCGGTGGTGGCGGGTGGGGGAGGGGGGGTGAGGAGCGTGGGGGCCGGATAGTGGAATAAGGCCTTGAAAGTAAAAGCCTTAATTACATCAAATTTTTTTTACCTGAATATTATTTTTCATTGGTAGTGCTAATAACAAGACTCCTGTTTAAGACAGGAAACTATTAATGACGAGAATTTCTTGGGTAAGAGACCCTTAGATGGCCCCGAAGTTGAAGAAGTGCCTGCCACGAAGTGACCACGACTAATAAGGGCTCAAGTAGACACCCTGCATGGAGGGTTATCGGAAGCTCGAGAACCACTCAGCTCAATCTATACCCAAAACAATTCCACCGGTGCTTTCCCCAGTCCCTGTCCCGGACAGCGCAGGCCTCGCTCCTCCATGGCCGGAGCCGCCAACGTGAGCTCCAGTTGCAAAATCACAAATGCCAACCACAAAACCCTTAGAAACAAAGTCATATGTACACACCCAAAACAAAGACTAACACTAGTTCTCCAGGACAAAAGACTAAATCACCTAAAATGACTCAGTCACCAGCAATGGGGGGAAGTCCTATGAGGTCACCAAAGACAGTACCCCAAGAAAAGAAATCTCCTGGACATGCCAAGAGCCGCCAAATGCCCAAGAGTCCCAAGATCCTAACCAATATTCCCCAGGTACCACTCAGACCTGGAACACCAAATTTGCACGGGGGAGGAGGTGTTCCTCAGCCCGGCCTGCATCCTCTCCAATCTGGGACCCCTCGAAGGATGTCCCACTGCTGGTATACTGGGATCGGGCCTAAACCGGCAGTGGGACGTCCCTCTGGCAATCCGGGGACTGCTGGCTCCTAACCGCTCACCGGCCTGCCTGCCAGACGCATTGCCCTGAACCACTCTGCCAGCCGGCCTGCTCTCCCCCAACTGCCACCCCCCCCACACGCCCCTTGCCGCCCCCGTTTCCTTGGCTGCTTGCCCACAAATACCACCCCCCCCCCAACCCCGCACCAGCCTAATCACCACAAACTGCCTCGCGTCCCCCCCCCCCCCCCCCCCCCGACGCCCCGCCCCGTCACTCCCCGCCCGATGTCCTTGCAATGAATTTATAAATAAGAATTGAGTCCGGCTGGCCCGTGAGACTCACTGGTTGAGCATCGACCTATGAACCAGGAGGTCACAGTTTGATTCCAGGTCAGGCCACATGCCCTGCTTGTGGGCTTGGATCCCAGTACGGGGCGTGTCTTGTATGTTTGAAGTTCACTCTTAAGAATATAAGGAGTTATTAGTCTGGGGAAATGCTAAATATGTGACTTGCCTATTCGAAAAGCTTTTAGAAGAAATGGTAATTGTGGCCACTAAACGCCTACAGTGTCGACATTTAATTTTCCTGAAAAACTTGTGTTTCCTCTGAAAATTATGGGGAATTTGAAATATAGTGCTCATTGGCCTGATGAATAACGAGGATGAATTCTGTGATCCCAACGGACATGTTCAACACAAAAAACCAGTTTAAATGGAACTGAACTCTCTGGATAATTATAAAAGGTTGAATATTTCTTAAAATACAGCCGTGAAAATTTAAGATGTAATTCTAAAGACAAAAGCCCTAGCAGCCTGCATTAGAAATGAGGCTGGAGGTGGGGCAGCATTTGCTCCTTGTGAATCAGAAGTTGACTCAATGCTCAATTGACTCACTTTGCCTTATCAAGAAAAATACCTACTTACACGACTTGACAAATTAGCTTTTAAAAATATCATCAAGGTTTCATATATCTTAAGTGATATGAGGAGCCAATATCTCCGGACGCATGTTAATCCCAGTGAAATCTAAAGCAATTGCGAAAGGCTTCCCATAATCCCTCTGTATATGCCAATAAGCCCAAAGGGAATGCTGTTTTAAAAATATTATTTTAAATTTAATAAAGAGAACTTTAAACATTTGGAAATCTCTTTCCCTAGTTTTTACACAATTAATTAGAAATGGGGCAAATACCAAGTCTGAACATAAGTCCAGTCATCCTAAGTGTGGAGTGACTTGAAATACAGTGCCATGCGGCACTGTCGGCCAGCTCTGCCTGGAAAGCAGCTGTGTTTGATGCATTGTTGCTTGGTGTAGGAGAGAGACCACGATTTCTTTTTTTTTTTTTCCTTCTCAGTTTCTTCCCTGCAGTGAGTGAGTCCAGCAGCAAGGGTGGGTGGGCCTCTGGCCTGTGGCCTGGGTCTGTCCTTCTTCCTCTGGATAATATTGGTGGTATACCGGCGTCCATCTCGGGTCCTCTGACTTGGAACACATCAGTGATAGAGTGCAGGAAGAGGAGCCCTGCGGCTGCTGTGTTGGGAGTAGACAAACGTCTACAGAGCAAGGTGAAAACCAGAAGCCCTCCTCAGGAGGCTATTGAAGTTCTCCAAGGCTTTCCCATCTCTCCAGCCCGGGGCATCGTCCTTCTGGGGAGGGAGGAAGAGCTCCAGAATGGCTGAGTACAAGAAGCTGAAGCTCAGCCATACTGCGCTGCCTTGGGAATCAATGAAGGCGGTGGCGGATTCGATGGGCATCGCCCAGATTCAGGAAGAAGCCTGCCAGCTGCTGGCAGACGAGGTCACTTACCGCATCCAGGAGATTGCACAGGACGCCTTAAAATTCATGCGCATGGGGAAGCGGCGGAAGCTCACCACCAGTGACATGGACTATGCGCTGAAGGTGAAGAATGCGCAGCCCCTGGTTGGCTCCCGTGCTCAAGAGTCCATTCCTTTCCGGGCCGCCTCTGGTGGCGGCCCGGAACCCTACCTCTACGAGGAGAAGGAGGTTGACCTGAATGACGTCATCAATACCCCTCTGCCTCGGGCGCCCCTGGACGCCTGCCTCAAAGCTCATTGGTTGAGCATTGAAGGCTGCCAGCCAGCTATCCCAGAGAATCCTCCTCCAGCTCCCAAAGAGCAGCAGAAGGCTGAGGTCACAGAACCCCCGAAGTCAGCAAAGCCAGGCCAGGAGGAAGGTGGACCCTTGCAAAGCAAAGGTCCAGGGGCTGCTCCGGCTGATGGCAAAGGGAAGGCGCAGAAGAAGGCACGACCCCTCCTGCAGGGGGGCCCCTTCCGATTAAAGCCCCGAAGCAGCCATGAGTTGTCTGTGGAGCAGCAACTGTACTACAAGGTGATCACTGAGGCCTGTGTGGGGTCCTGTGAAGCCAAGAGGGCGGAAGCCCTTCAGAGCATCGCAACAGACCCAGGGCTCTATCAGATGCTGCCACGATTCAGCATGTTCATCTCAGAGGGGGTCCGTGTGAACGTGGTGCAGAACGACCTGGCCCTGCTTAGCTACTTGATGCGCATGGTGAAGGCACTGATGGACAACCCTACGCTGTACCTAGAAAAATACCTGCATGAGTTGATTCCAGCTGTGATGACCTGCGTCGTGTGCAGACAGTTGTGTCTGAGGCCAGATGTGGACAATCACTGGGCACTCCGGGACTTTGCTGCCCACCTGGTGGCCCAGATCTGCAAGCGTTTCAGCACCACCACTAACAACATCCAGTCCCGGGTCACCAAGACCTTCACCAAGAGCTGGGTGGATGAGAGCACTCCGTGGACCACACATTACGGCTCCATTGCAGGCCTGGCCGAGCTGGGACATGATGTGACGAAAACTCTGATTCTACCACGGCTGCAGCAGGAGGGGGAGCGGATCCGAAGAGTCCTGGCTGGCCCTGTGCAAAGCAACGTTGACCGAATTGCAGCTGACCACGTGCAGAGCCTCCTCCTGAAGCGCTGTGCCCCTGTTCTGGCAAGGCTGCGCCCACCCCCTGACAATCAGGATGCCTATCGGGCAGAGTTTGGGTCCCTCGGACCCCTCCTCTGCTCCCGTGTGGTCAAGGCCCGGGCTCGAGCTTCTCTGCAGGCTCCACGGGTCAACAGGACCGTTCTGTCCACAACCCAGGACGAGTAAAGTTAAAAATAAAAATTTAAACTCATGTCTACGTCAATTGAATTGGCCAAGCGAAATCAGCGATTATTCATAAAGACTTTGTTGTACCGGGAAGGAAACTCCTCCTGAAACATTAACTACTTTTCTATGGATAGTTCAAAATTGCTTCACATGCAAGGAATCTAAAGCACTCATACTGCTCTACAAGAAATTGAAGTGAAAGGTTATCAAGACTGCATTGGAAAATTTCCAAAAGTCTCCTGATATTAAAATGAAGAAAGGGCGGGGGTAGGGTGGTGGTGCCGGTGGTGGCGGGTGGGGGAGGGGGGGTGAGGAGCGTGGGGGCCGGATAGTGGAATAAGGCCTTGAAAGTAAAAGCCTTAATTACATCAAATTTTTTTTACCTGAATATTATTTTTCATTGGTAGTGCTAATAACAAGACTCCTGTTTAAGACAGGAAACTATTAATGACGAGAACTTCTTGGGTAAGAGACCCTTA
The DNA here is from genome assembly GCF_028538775.1 of Myotis yumanensis. Classification (NCBI taxonomy): domain Eukaryota; kingdom Metazoa; phylum Chordata; class Mammalia; order Chiroptera; family Vespertilionidae; genus Myotis; species Myotis yumanensis. Next base: position 339,628 of record NW_027223791.1, read on the forward strand.
GATGGCCCCGAAGTTGAAGAAGTGCCTGCCACGAAGTGACCACGACTAATAAGGGCTCAAGTAGACACCCTGCATGGAGGGTTATCGGAAGCTCGAGAACCACTCAGCTCAATCTATACCCAAAACAATTCCACCGGTGCTTTCCCCAGTCCCTGTCCCGGACAGCGCAGGCCTCGCTCCTCCATGGCGGGAGCCGCCAACGTGAGCTCCAGTTGCAAAATCACAAATGCCAACCACAAAACCCTTAGAAACAAAGTCATATGTACACACCCAAAACAAAGACTAACACTAGTTCTCCAGGACAAAAGACTAAATCACCTAAAATGACTCAGTCACCAGCAATGGGGGGAAGTCCTATGAGGTCACCAAAGACAGTACCCCAAGAAAAGAAATCTCCTGGACATGCCAAGAGCCGCCAAATGCCCAAGAGTCCCAAGATCCTAACCAATATTCCCCAGGTACCACTCAGACCTGGAACACCAAATTTGCACGGGGGAGGAGGTGTTCCTCAGCCCGGCCTGCATCCTCTCCAATCTGGGACCCCTCGAAGGATGTCCCACTGCTGGTATACTGGGATCGGGCCTAAACCGGCAGTGGGACGTCCCTCTGGCAATCCGGGGACTGCTGGCTCCTAACCGCTCACCGGCCTGCCTGCCAGACGCATTGCCCTGAACCACTCTGCCAGCCGGCCTGCTCTCCCCCAACTGCCACCCCCCCCACACGCCCCTTGCCGCCCCCGTTTCCTTGGCTGCTTGCCCACAAATACCACCCCCCCCCAACCCCGCACCAGCCTAATCACCACAAACTGCCTCGCGTCCCCCCCCCCCCCCCCCCCCCCGACGCCCCGCCCCGTCACTCCCCGCCCGATGTCCTTGCAATGAATTTATAAATAAGAATTGAGTCCGGCTGGCCCGTGAGACTCACTGGTTGAGCATCGACCTATGAACCAGGAGGTCACAGTTTGATTCCAGGTCAGGCCACATGCCCTGCTTGTGGGCTTGGATCCCAGTACGGGGCGTGTCTTGTATGTTTGAAGTTCACTCTTAAGAATATAAGGAGTTATTAGTCTGGGGAAATGCTAAATATGTGACTTGCCTATTCGAAAAGCTTTTAGAAGAAATGGTAATTGTGGCCACTAAACGCCTACAGTGTCGACATTTAATTTTCCTGAAAAACTTGTGTTTCCTCTGAAAATTATGGGGAATTTGAAATATAGTGCTCATTGGCCTGATGAATAACGAGGATGAATTCTGTGATCCCAACGGACATGTTCAACACAAAAAACCAGTTTAAATGGAACTGAACTCTCTGGATAATTATAAAAGGTTGAATATTTCTTAAAATACAGCCGTGAAAATTTAAGATGTAATTCTAAAGACAAAAGCCCTAGCAGCCTGCATTAGAAATGAGGCTGGAGGTGGGGCAGCATTTGCTCCTTGTGAATCAGAAGTTGACTCAATGCTCAATTGACTCACTTTGCCTTATCAAGAAAAATACCTACTTACACGACTTGACAAATTAGCTTTTAAAAATATCATCAAGGTTTCATATATCTTAAGTGATATGAGGAGCCAATATCTCCGGACGCATGTTAATCCCAGTGAAATCTAAAGCAATTGCGAAAGGCTTCCCATAATCCCTCTGTATATGCCAATAAGCCCAAAGGGAATGCTGTTTTAAAAATATTATTTTAAATTTAATAAAGAGAACTTTAAACATTTGGAAATCTCTTTCCCTAGTTTTTACACAATTAATTAGAAATGGGGCAAATACCAAGTCTGAACATAAGTCCAGTCATCCTAAGTGTGGAGTGACTTGAAATACAGTGCCATGCGGCACTGTCGGCCAGCTCTGCCTGGAAAGCAGCTGTGTTTGATGCATTGTTGCTTGGTGTAGGAGAGAGACCACGATTTCTTTTTTTTTTTTTTCCTTCTCAGTTTCTTCCCTGCAGTGAGTGAGTCCAGCAGCAAGGGTGGGTGGGCCTCTGGCCTGTGGCCTGGGTCTGTCCTTCTTCCTCTGGATAATATTGGTGGTATACCGGCGTCCATCTCGGGTCCTCTGACTTGGAACACATCAGTGATAGAGTGCAGGAAGAGGAGCCCTGCGGCTGCTGTGTTGGGAGTAGACAAACGTCTACAGAGCAAGGTGAAAACCAGAAGCCCTCCTCAGGAGGCTATTGAAGTTCTCCAAGGCTTTCCCATCTCTCCAGCCCGGGGCATCGTCCTTCTGGGGAGGGAGGAAGAGCTCCAGAATGGCTGAGTACAAGAAGCTGAAGCTCAGCCATACTGCGCTGCCTTGGGAATCAATGAAGGCGGTGGCGGATTCGATGGGCATCGCCCAGATTCAGGAAGAAGCCTGCCAGCTGCTGGCAGACGAGGTCACTTACCACATCCAGGAGATTGCACAGGACGCCTTAAAATTCATGCGCATGGGGAAGCGGCGGAAGCTCACCACCAGTGACATGGACTATGCGCTGAAGGTGAAGAATGCGCAGCCCCTGGTTGGCTCCCGTGCTCAAGAGTCCATTCCTTTCCGGGCCGCCTCTGGTGGCGGCCCGGAACCCTACCTCTACGAGGAGAAGGAGGTTGACCTGAATGACGTCATCAATACCCCTCTGCCTCGGGCGCCCCTGGACGCCTGCCTCAAAGCTCATTGGTTGAGCATTGAAGGCTGCCAGCCAGCTATCCCAGAGAATCCTCCTCCAGCTCCCAAAGAGCAGCAGAAGGCTGAGGTCACAGAACCCCCGAAGTCAGCAAAGCCAGGCCAGGAGGAAGGTGGACCCTTGCAAAGCAAAGGTCCAGGGGCTGCTCCGGCTGATGGCAAAGGGAAGGCGCAGAAGAAGGCACGACCCCTCCTGCAGGGGGGCCCCTTCCGATTAAAGCCCCGAAGCAGCCATGAGTTGTCTGTGGAGCAGCAACTGTACTACAAGGTGATCACTGAGGCCTGTGTGGGGTCCTGTGAAGCCAAGAGGGCGGAAGCCCTTCAGAGCATCGCAACAGACCCAGGGCTCTATCAGATGCTGCCACGATTCAGCATGTTCATCTCAGAGGGGGTCCGTGTGAACGTGGTGCAGAACGACCTGGCCCTGCTTAGCTACTTGATGCGCATGGTGAAGGCACTGATGGACAACCCTACGCTGTACCTAGAAAAATACCTGCATGAGTTGATTCCAGCTGTGATGACCTGCGTCGTGTGCAGACAGTTGTGTCTGAGGCCAGATGTGGACAATCACTGGGCACTCCGGGACTTTGCTGCCCACCTGGTGGCCCAGATCTGCAAGCGTTTCAGCACCACCACTAACAACATCCAGTCCCGGGTCACCAAGACCTTCACCAAGAGCTGGGTGGATGAGAGCACTCCGTGGACCACACATTACGGCTCCATTGCAGGCCTGGCCGAGCTGGGACATGATGTGACGAAAACTCTGATTCTACCACGGCTGCAGCAGGAGGGGGAGCGGATCCGAAGAGTCCTGGCTGGCCCTGTGCAAAGCAACGTTGACCGAATTGCAGCTGACCACGTGCAGAGCCTCCTCCTGAAGCGCTGTGCCCCTGTTCTGGCAAGGCTGCGCCCACCCCCTGACAATCAGGATGCCTATCGGGCAGAGTTTGGGTCCCTCGGACCCCTCCTCTGCTCCCGTGTGGTCAAGGCCCGGGCTCGAGCTTCTCTGCAGGCTCCACGGGTCAACAGGACCGTTCTGTCCACAACCCAGGACGAGTAAAGTTAAAAATAAAAATTTAAACTCATGTCTACGTCAATTGAATTGGCCAAGCGAAATCAGCGATTATTCATAAAGACTTTGTTGTACCGGGAAGGAAACTCCTCCTGAAACATTAACTACTTTTCTATGGATAGTTCAAAATTGCTTCACATGCAAGGAATCTAAAGCACTCATACTGCTCTACAAGAAATTGAAGTGAAAGGTTATCAAGACTGCATTGGAAAATTTCCAAAAGTCTCCTGATATTAAAATGAAGAAAGGGCGGGGGTAGGGTGGTGGTGCCGGTGGTGGCGGGTGGGGGAGGGGGGGTGAGGAGCGTGGGGGCCGGATAGTGGAATAAGGCCTTGAAAGTAAAAGCCTTAATTACATCAAATTTTTTTTACCTGAATATTATTTTTCATTGGTAGTGCTAATAACAAGACTCCTGTTTAAGACAGGAAACTATTAATGACGAGAATTTCTTGGGTAAGAGACCCTTAGATGGCCCCGAAGTTGAAGAAGTGCCTGCCACGAAGTGACCACGACTAATAAGGGCTCAAGTAGACACCCTGCATGGAGGGTTATCGGAAGCTCGAGAACCACTCAGCTCAATCTATACCCAAAACAATTCCACCGGTGCTTTCCCCAGTCCCTGTCCCGGACAGCGCAGGCCTCGCTCCTCCATGGCCGGAGCCGCCAACGTGAGCTCCAGTTGCAAAATCACAAATGCCAACCACAAAACCCTTAGAAACAAAGTCATATGTACACACCCAAAACAAAGACTAACACTAGTTCTCCAGGACAAAAGACTAAATCACCTAAAATGACTCAGTCACCAGCAATGGGGGGAAGTCCTATGAGGTCACCAAAGACAGTACCCCAAGAAAAGAAATCTCCTGGACATGCCAAGAGCCGCCAAATGCCCAAGAGTCCCAAGATCCTAACCAATATTCCCCAGGTACCACTCAGACCTGGAACACCAAATTTGCACGGGGGAGGAGGTGTTCCTCAGCCCGGCCTGCATCCTCTCCAATCTGGGACCCCTCGAAGGATGTCCCACTGCTGGTATACTGGGATCGGGCCTAAACCGGCAGTGGGACGTCCCTCTGGCAATCCGGGGACTGCTGGCTCCTAACCGCTCACCGGCCTGCCTGCCAGACGCATTGCCCTGAACCACTCTGCCAGCCGGCCTGCTCTCCCCCAACTGCCACCCCCCCCACACGCCCCTTGCCGCCCCCGTTTCCTTGGCTGCTTGCCCACAAATACCACCCCCCCCCAACCCCGCACCAGCCTAATCACCACAAACTGCCTCGCGTCCCCCCCCCCCCCCCCCCCCCGACGCCCCGCCCCGTCACTCCCCGCCCGATGTCCTTGCAATGAATTTATAAATAAGAATTGAGTCCGGCTGGCCCGTGAGACTCACTGGTTGAGCATCGACCTATGAACCAGGAGGTCACAGTTTGATTCCAGGTCAGGCCACATGCCCTGCTTGTGGGCTTGGATCCCAGTACGGGGCGTGTCTTGTATGTTTGAAGTTCACTCTTAAGAATATAAGGAGTTATTAGTCTGGGGAAATGCTAAATATGTGACTTGCCTATTCGAAAAGCTTTTAGAAGAAATGGTAATTGTGGCCACTAAACGCCTACAGTGTCGACATTTAATTTTCCTGAAAAACTTGTGTTTCCTCTGAAAATTATGGGGAATTTGAAATATAGTGCTCATTGGCCTGATGAATAACGAGGATGAATTCTGTGATCCCAACGGACATGTTCAACACAAAAAACCAGTTTAAATGGAACTGAACTCTCTGGATAATTATAAAAGGTTGAATATTTCTTAAAATACAGCCGTGAAAATTTAAGATGTAATTCTAAAGACAAAAGCCCTAGCAGCCTGCATTAGAAATGAGGCTGGAGGTGGGGCAGCATTTGCTCCTTGTGAATCAGAAGTTGACTCAATGCTCAATTGACTCACTTTGCCTTATCAAGAAAAATACCTACTTACACGACTTGACAAATTAGCTTTTAAAAATATCATCAAGGTTTCATATATCTTAAGTGATATGAGGAGCCAATATCTCCGGACGCATGTTAATCCCAGTGAAATCTAAAGCAATTGCGAAAGGCTTCCCATAATCCCTCTGTATATGCCAATAAGCCCAAAGGGAATGCTGTTTTAAAAATATTATTTTAAATTTAATAAAGAGAACTTTAAACATTTGGAAATCTCTTTCCCTAGTTTTTACACAATTAATTAGAAATGGGGCAAATACCAAGTCTGAACATAAGTCCAGTCATCCTAAGTGTGGAGTGACTTGAAATACAGTGCCATGCGGCACTGTCGGCCAGCTCTGCCTGGAAAGCAGCTGTGTTTGATGCATTGTTGCTTGGTGTAGGAGAGAGACCACGATTTCTTTTTTTTTTTTTCCTTCTCAGTTTCTTCCCTGCAGTGAGTGAGTCCAGCAGCAAGGGTGGGTGGGCCTCTGGCCTGTGGCCTGGGTCTGTCCTTCTTCCTCTGGATAATATTGGTGGTATACCGGCGTCCATCTCGGGTCCTCTGACTTGGAACACATCAGTGATAGAGTGCAGGAAGAGGAGCCCTGCGGCTGCTGTGTTGGGAGTAGACAAACGTCTACAGAGCAAGGTGAAAACCAGAAGCCCTCCTCAGGAGGCTATTGAAGTTCTCCAAGGCTTTCCCATCTCTCCAGCCCGGGGCATCGTCCTTCTGGGGAGGGAGGAAGAGCTCCAGAATGGCTGAGTACAAGAAGCTGAAGCTCAGCCATACTGCGCTGCCTTGGGAATCAATGAAGGCGGTGGCGGATTCGATGGGCATCGCCCAGATTCAGGAAGAAGCCTGCCAGCTGCTGGCAGACGAGGTCACTTACCGCATCCAGGAGATTGCACAGGACGCCTTAAAATTCATGCGCATGGGGAAGCGGCGGAAGCTCACCACCAGTGACATGGACTATGCGCTGAAGGTGAAGAATGCGCAGCCCCTGGTTGGCTCCCGTGCTCAAGAGTCCATTCCTTTCCGGGCCGCCTCTGGTGGCGGCCCGGAACCCTACCTCTACGAGGAGAAGGAGGTTGACCTGAATGACGTCATCAATACCCCTCTGCCTCGGGCGCCCCTGGACGCCTGCCTCAAAGCTCATTGGTTGAGCATTGAAGGCTGCCAGCCAGCTATCCCAGAGAATCCTCCTCCAGCTCCCAAAGAGCAGCAGAAGGCTGAGGTCACAGAACCCCCGAAGTCAGCAAAGCCAGGCCAGGAGGAAGGTGGACCCTTGCAAAGCAAAGGTCCAGGGGCTGCTCCGGCTGATGGCAAAGGGAAGGCGCAGAAGAAGGCACGACCCCTCCTGCAGGGGGGCCCCTTCCGATTAAAGCCCCGAAGCAGCCATGAGTTGTCTGTGGAGCAGCAACTGTACTACAAGGTGATCACTGAGGCCTGTGTGGGGTCCTGTGAAGCCAAGAGGGCGGAAGCCCTTCAGAGCATCGCAACAGACCCAGGGCTCTATCAGATGCTGCCACGATTCAGCATGTTCATCTCAGAGGGGGTCCGTGTGAACGTGGTGCAGAACGACCTGGCCCTGCTTAGCTACTTGATGCGCATGGTGAAGGCACTGATGGACAACCCTACGCTGTACCTAGAAAAATACCTGCATGAGTTGATTCCAGCTGTGATGACCTGCGTCGTGTGCAGACAGTTGTGTCTGAGGCCAGATGTGGACAATCACTGGGCACTCCGGGACTTTGCTGCCCACCTGGTGGCCCAGATCTGCAAGCGTTTCAGCACCACCACTAACAACATCCAGTCCCGGGTCACCAAGACCTTCACCAAGAGCTGGGTGGATGAGAGCACTCCGTGGACCACACATTACGGCTCCATTGCAGGCCTGGCCGAGCTGGGACATGATGTGACGAAAACTCTGATTCTACCACGGCTGCAGCAGGAGGGGGAGCGGATCCGAAGAGTCCTGGCTGGCCCTGTGCAAAGCAACGTTGACCGAATTGCAGCTGACCACGTGCAGAGCCTCCTCCTGAAGCGCTGTGCCCCTGTTCTGGCAAGGCTGCGCCCACCCCCTGACAATCAGGATGCCTATCGGGCAGAGTTTGGGTCCCTCGGACCCCTCCTCTGCTCCCGTGTGGTCAAGGCCCGGGCTCGAGCTTCTCTGCAGGCTCCACGGGTCAACAGGACCGTTCTGTCCACAACCCAGGACGAGTAAAGTTAAAAATAAAAATTTAAACTCATGTCTACGTCAATTGAATTGGCCAAGCGAAATCAGCGATTATTCATAAAGACTTTGTTGTACCGGGAAGGAAACTCCTCCTGAAACATTAACTACTTTTCTATGGATAGTTCAAAATTGCTTCACATGCAAGGAATCTAAAGCACTCATACTGCTCTACAAGAAATTGAAGTGAAAGGTTATCAAGACTGCATTGGAAAATTTCCAAAAGTCTCCTGATATTAAAATGAAGAAAGGGCGGGGGTAGGGTGGTGGTGCCGGTGGTGGCGGGTGGGGGAGGGGGGGGTGAGGAGCGTGGGGGCCGGATAGTGGAATAAGGCCTTGAAAGTAAAAGCCTTAATTACATCAAATTTTTTTTACCTGAATATTATTTTTCATTGGTAGTGCTAATAACAAGACTCCTGTTTAAGACAGGAAACTATTAATGACGAGAACTTCTTGGGTAAGAGACCCTTAGATGGCCCCGAAGTTGAAGAAGTGCCTGCCACGAAGTGACCACGACTAATAAGGGCTCAAGTAGACACCCTGCATGGAGGGTTATCGGAAGCTCGAGAACCACTCAGCTCAATCTATACCCAAAACAATTCCACCGGTGCTTTCCCCAGTCCCTGTCCCGGACAGCGCAGGCCTCGCTCCTCCATGGCGGGAGCCGCCAACGTGAGCTCCAGTTGCAAAATCACAAATGCCAACCACAAAACCCTTAGAAACAAAGTCATATGTACACACCCAAAACAAAGACTAACACTAGTTCTCCAGGACAAAAGACTAAATCACCTAAAATGACTCAGTCACCAGCAATGGGGGGAAGTCCTATGAGGTCACCAAAGACAGTACCCCAAGAAAAGAAATCTCCTGGACATGCCAAGAGCCGCCAAATGCCCAAGAGTCCCAAGATCCTAACCAATATTCCCCAGGTACCACTCAGACCTGGAACACCAAATTTGCACGGGGGAGGAGGTGTTCCTCAGCCCGGCCTGCATCCTCTCCAATCTGGGACCCCTCGAAGGATGTCCCACTGCTGGTATACTGGGATCGGGCCTAAACCGGCAGTGGGACGTCCCTCTGGCAATCCGGGGACTGCTGGCTCCTAACCGCTCACCGGCCTGCCTGCCAGACGCATTGCCCTGAACCACTCTGCCAGCCGGCCTGCTCTCCCCCAACTGCCACCCCCCCCACACGCCCCTTGCCGCCCCCGTTTCCTTGGCTGCTTGCCCACAAATACCACCCCCCCCCAACCCCGCACCAGCCTAATCACCACAAACTGCCTCGCGTCCCCCCCCCCCCCCCCCCCCCGACGCCCCGCCCCGTCACTCCCCGCCCGATGTCCTTGCAATGAATTTATAAATAAGAATTGAGTCCGGCTGGCCCGTGAGACTCACTGGTTGAGCATCGACCTATGAACCAGGAGGTCACAGTTTGATTCCAGGTCAGGCCACATGCCCTGCTTGTGGGCTTGGATCCCAGTACGGGGCGTGTCTTGTATGTTTGAAGTTCACTCTTAAGAATATAAGGAGTTATTAGTCTGGGGAAATGCTAAATATGTGACTTGCCTATTCGAAAAGCTTTTAGAAGAAATGGTAATTGTGGCCACTAAACGCCTACAGTGTCGACATTTAATTTTCCTGAAAAACTTGTGTTTCCTCTGAAAATTATGGGGAATTTGAAATATAGTGCTCATTGGCCTGATGAATAACGAGGATGAATTCTGTGATCCCAACGGACATGTTCAACACAAAAAACCAGTTTAAATGGAACTGAACTCTCTGGATAATTATAAAAGGTTGAATATTTCTTAAAATACAGCCGTGAAAATTTAAGATGTAATTCTAAAGACAAAAGCCCTAGCAGCCTGCATTAGAAATGAGGCTGGAGGTGGGGCAGCATTTGCTCCTTGTGAATCAGAAGTTGACTCAATGCTCAATTGACTCACTTTGCCTTATCAAGAAAAATACCTACTTACACGACTTGACAAATTAGCTTTTAAAAATATCATCAAGGTTTCATATATCTTAAGTGATATGAGGAGCCAATATCTCCGGACGCATGTTAATCCCAGTGAAATCTAAAGCAATTGCGAAAGGCTTCCCATAATCCCTCTGTATATGCCAATAAGCCCAAAGGGAATGCTGTTTTAAAAATATTATTTTAAATTTAATAAAGAGAACTTTAAACATTTGGAAATCTCTTTCCCTAGTTTTTACACAATTAATTAGAAATGGGGCAAATACCAAGTCTGAACATAAGTCCAGTCATCCTAAGTGTGGAGTGACTTGAAATACAGTGCCATGCGGCACTGTCGGCCAGCTCTGCCTGGAAAGCAGCTGTGTTTGATGCATTGTTGCTTGGTGTAGGAGAGAGACCACGATTTCTGTTTTTTTTTTTTTCCTTCTCAGTTTCTTCCCTGCAGTGAGTGAGTCCAGCAGCAAGGGTGGGTGGGCCTCTGGCCTGTGGCCTGGGTCTGTCCTTCTTCCTCTGGATAATATTGGTGGTATACCGGCGTCCATCTCGGGTCCTCTGACTTGGAACACATCAGTGATAGAGTGCAGGAAGAGGAGCCCTGCGGCTGCTGTGTTGGGAGTAGACAAACGTCTACAGAGCAAGGTGAAAACCAGAAGCCCTCCTCAGGAGGCTATTGAAGTTCTCCAAGGCTTTCCCATCTCTCCAGCCCGGGGCATCGTCCTTCTGGGGAGGGAGGAAGAGCTCCAGAATGGCTGAGTACAAGAAGCTGAAGCTCAGCCATACTGCGCTGCCTTGGGAATCAATGAAGGCGGTGGCGGATTCGATGGGCATCGCCCAGATTCAGGAAGAAGCCTGCCAGCTGCTGGCAGACGAGGTCACTTACCGCATCCAGGAGATTGCACAGGACGCCTTAAAATTCATGCGCATGGGGAAGCGGCGGAAGCTCACCACCAGTGACATGGACTATGCGCTGAAGGTGAAGAATGCGCAGCCCCTGGTTGGCTCCCGTGCTCAAGAGTCCATTCCTTTCCGGGCCGCCTCTGGTGGCGGCCCGGAACCCTACCTCTACGAGGAGAAGGAGGTTGACCTGAATGACGTCATCAATACCCCTCTGCCTCGGGCGCCCCTGGACGCCTGCCTCAAAGCTCATTGGTTGAGCATTGAAGGCTGCCAGCCAGCTATCCCAGAGAATCCTCCTCCAGCTCCCAAAGAGCAGCAGAAGGCTGAGGTCACAGAACCCCCGAAGTCAGCAAAGCCAGGCCAGGAGGAAGGTGGACCCTTGCAAAGCAAAGGTCCAGGGGCTGCTCCGGCTGATGGCAAAGGGAAGGCGCAGAAGAAGGCACGACCCCTCCTGCAGGGGGGCCCCTTCCGATTAAAGCCCCGAAGCAGCCATGAGTTGTCTGTGGAGCAGCAACTGTACTACAAGGTGATCACTGAGGCCTGTGTGGGGTCCTGTGAAGCCAAGAGGGCGGAAGCCCTTCAGAGCATCGCAACAGACCCAGGGCTCTATCAGATGCTGCCACGATTCAGCATGTTCATCTCAGAGGGGGTCCGTGTGAACGTGGTGCAGAACGACCTGGCCCTGCTTAGCTACTTGATGCGCATGGTGAAGGCACTGATGGACAACCCTACGCTGTACCTAGAAAAATACCTGCATGAGTTGATTCCAGCTGTGATGACCTGCGTCGTGTGCAGACAGTTGTGTCTGAGGCCAGATGTGGACAATCACTGGGCACTCCGGGACTTTGCTGCCCACCTGGTGGCCCAGATCTGCAAGCGTTTCAGCACCACCACTAACAACATCCAGTCCCGGGTCACCAAGACCTTCACCAAGAGCTGGGTGGATGAGAGCACTCCGTGGACCACACATTACGGCTCCATTGCAGGCCTGGCCGAGCTGGGACATGATGTGACGAAAACTCTGATTCTACCACGGCTGCAGCAGGAGGGGGAGCGGATCCGAAGAGTCCTGGCTGGCCCTGTGCAAAGCAACGTTGACCGAATTGCAGCTGACCACGTGCAGAGCCTCCTCCTGAAGCGCTGTGCCCCTGTTCTGGCAAGGCTGCGCCCACCCCCTGACAATCAGGATGCCTATCGGGCAGAGTTTGGGTCCCTCGGACCCCTCCTCTGCTCCCGTGTGGTCAAGGCCCGGGCTCGAGCTTCTCTGCAGGCTCCACGGGTCAACAGGACCGTTCTGTCCACAACCCAGGACGAGTAAAGTTAAAAATAAAAATTTAAACTCATGTCTACGTCAATTGAATTGGCCAAGCGAAATCAGCGATTATTCATAAAGACTTTGTTGTACCGGGAAGGAAACTCCTCCTGAAAAATTAACTACTTTTCTATGGATAGTTCAAAATTGCTTCACATGCAAGGAATCTAAAGCACTCATACTGCTCTGCAAGAAATTGAAGTGAAAGGTTATCAAGACTGCATTGGAAAATTTCCAAAAGTCTCCTGATATTAAAATGAAGAAAGGGCGGGGGTAGGGTGGTGGTGCCGGTGGTGGCGGGTGGGGGAGGGGGGGTGAGGAGCGTGGGGGCCGGATAGTGGAATAAGGCCTTGAAAGTAAAAGCCTTAATTACATCAAATTTTTTTTACCTGAATATTATTTTTCATTGGTAGTGCTAATAACAAGACTCCTGTTTAAGACAGGAAACTATTAATGACGAGAATTTCTTGGGTAAGAGACCCTTAGATGGCCCCGAAGTTGAAGAAGTGCCTGCCACGAAGTGACCACGACTAATAAGGGCTCAAGTAGACACCCTGCATGGAGGGTTATCGGAAGCTCGAGAACCACTCAGCTCAATCTATACCCAAAACAATTCCACCGGTGCTTTCCCCAGTCCCTGTCCCGGACAGCGCAGGCCTCGCTCCTCCATGGCCGGAGCCGCCAACGTGAGCTCCAGTTGCAAAATCACAAATGCCAACCACAAAACCCTTAGAAACAAAGTCATATGTACACACCCAAAACAAAGACTAACACTAGTTCTCCAGGACAAAAGACTAAATCACCTAAAATGACTCAGTCACCAGCAATGGGGGGAAGTCCTATGAGGTCACCAAAGACAGTACCCCAAGAAAAGAAATCTCCTGGACATGCCAAGAGCCGCCAAATGCCCAAGAGTCCCAAGATCCTAACCAATATTCCCCAGGTACCACTCAGACCTGGAACACCAAATTTGCACGGGGGAGGAGGTGTTCCTCAGCCCGGCCTGCATCCTCTCCAATCTGGGACCCCTCGAAGGATGTCCCACTGCTGGTATACTGGGATCGGGCCTAAACCGGCAGTGGGACGTCCCTCTGGCAATCCGGGGACTGCTGGCTCCTAACCGCTCACCGGCCTGCCTGCCAGACGCATTGCCCTGAACCACTCTGCCAGCCGGCCTGCTCTCCCCCAACTGCCACCCCCCCCACACGCCCCTTGCCGCCCCCGTTTCCTTGGCTGCTTGCCCACAAATACCCCCCCCCAACCCCGCACCAGCCTAATCACCACAAACTGCCTCGCGACCCTCCCCCCCCCCCCCCCGACGCCCCGCCCCGTCACTCCCCGCCCGATGTCCTTGCAATGAATTTATAAATAAGAATTGAGCCCGGCTGGCCCGTGAGACTCACTGGTTGAGCATCGACCTATGAACCAGGAGGTCACAGTTTGATTCCAGGTCAGGCCACATGCCCTGCTTGTGGGCTTGGATCCCAGTACGGGGCGTGTCTTGTATGTTTGAAGTTCACTCTTAAGAATATAAGGAGTTATTAGTCTGGGGAAATGCTAAATATGTGACTTGCCTATTCGAAAAGCTTTTAGAAGAAATGGTAATTGTGGCCACTAAACGCCTACAGTGTCGACATTTAATTTTCCTGAAAAACTTGTGTTTCCTCTGAAAATTATGGGGAATTTGAAATATAGTGCTCATTGGCCTGATGAATAACGAGGATGAATTCTGTGATCCCAACGGACATGTTCAACACAAAAAACCAGTTTAAATGGAACTGAACTCTCTGGATAATTATAAAAGGTTGAATATTTCTTAAAATACAGCCGTGAAAATTTAAGATGTAATTCTAAAGACAAAAGCCCTAGCAGCCTGCATTAGAAATGAGGCTGGAGGTGGGGCAGCATTTGCTCCTTGTGAATCAGAAGTTGACTCAATGCTCAATTGACTCACTTTGCCTTATCAAGAAAAATACCTACTTACACGACTTGACAAATTAGCTTTTAAAAATATCATCAAGGTTTCATATATCTTAAGTGATATGAGGAGCCAATATCTCCGGACGCATGTTAATCCCAGTGAAATCTAAAGCAATTGCGAAAGGCTTCCCATAATCCCTCTGTATATGCCAATAAGCCCAAAGGGAATGCTGTTTTAAAAATATTATTTTAAATTTAATAAAGAGAACTTTAAACATTTGGAAATCTCTTTCCCTAGTTTTTACACAATTAATTAGAAATGGGGCAAATACCAAGTCTGAACATAAGTCCAGTCATCCTAAGTGTGGAGTGACTTGAAATACAGTGCCATGCGGCACTGTCGGCCAGCTCTGCCTGGAAAGCAGCTGTGTTTGATGCATTGTTGCTTGGTGTAGGAGAGAGACCACGATTTCTGTTTTTTTTTTTTCCTTCTCAGTTTCTTCCCTGCAGTGAGTGAGTCCAGCAGCAAGGGTGGGTGGGCCTCTGGCCTGTGGCCTGGGTCTGTCCTTCTTCCTCTGGATAATATTGGTGGTATACCGGCGTCCATCTCGGGTCCTCTGACTTGGAACACATCAGTGATAGAGTGCAGGAAGAGGAGCCCTGCGGCTGCTGTGTTGGGAGTAGACAAACGTCTACAGAGCAAGGTGAAAACCAGAAGCCCTCCTCAGGAGGCTATTGAAGTTCTCCAAGGCTTTCCCATCTCTCCAGCCCGGGGCATCGTCCTTCTGGGGAGGGAGGAAGAGCTCCAGAATGGCTGAGTACAAGAAGCTGAAGCTCAGCCATACTGCGCTGCCTTGGGAATCAATGAAGGCGGTGGCGGATTCGATGGGCATCGCCCAGATTCAGGAAGAAGCCTGCCAGCTGCTGGCAGACGAGGTCACTTACCGCATCCAGGAGATTGCACAGGACGCCTTAAAATTCATGCGCATGGGGAAGCGGCGGAAGCTCACCACCAGTGACATGGACTATGCGCTGAAGGTGAAGAATGCGCAGCCCCTGGTTGGCTCCCGTGCTCAAGAGTCCATTCCTTTCCGGGCCGCCTCTGGTGGCGGCCCGGAACCCTACCTCTACGAGGAGAAGGAGGTTGACCTGAATGACGTCATCAATACCCCTCTGCCTCGGGCGCCCCTGGACGCCTGCCTCAAAGCTCATTGGTTGAGCATTGAAGGCTGCCAGCCAGCTATCCCAGAGAATCCTCCTCCAGCTCCCAAAGAGCAGCAGAAGGCTGAGGTCACAGAACCCCCGAAGTCAGCAAAGCCAGGCCAGGAGGAAGGTGGACCCTTGCAAAGCAAAGGTCCAGGGGCTGCTCCGGCTGATGGCAAAGGGAAGGCGCAGAAGAAGGCACGACCCCTCCTGCAGGGGGGCCCCTTCCGATTAAAGCCCCGAAGCAGCCATGAGTTGTCTGTGGAGCAGCAACTGTACTACAAGGTGATCACTGAGGCCTGTGTGGGGTCCTGTGAAGCCAAGAGGGCGGAAGCCCTTCAGAGCATCGCAACAGACCCAGGGCTCTATCAGATGCTGCCACGATTCAGCATGTTCATCTCAGAGGGGGTCCGTGTGAACGTGGTGCAGAACGACCTGGCCCTGCTTAGCTACTTGATGCGCATGGTGAAGGCACTGATGGACAACCCTACGCTGTACCTAGAAAAATACCTGCATGAGTTGATTCCAGCTGTGATGACCTGCGTCGTGTGCAGACAGTTGTGTCTGAGGCCAGATGTGGACAATCACTGGGCACTCCGGGACTTTGCTGCCCACCTGGTGGCCCAGATCTGCAAGCGTTTCAGCACCACCACTAACAACATCCAGTCCCGGGTCACCAAGACCTTCACCAAGAGCTGGGTGGATGAGAGCACTCCGTGGACCACACATTACGGCTCCATTGCAGGCCTGGCCGAGCTGGGACATGATGTGACGAAAACTCTGATTCTACCACGGCTGCAGCAGGAGGGGGAGCGGATCCGAAGAGTCCTGGCTGGCCCTGTGCAAAGCAACGTTGACCGAATTGCAGCTGACCACGTGCAGAGCCTCCTCCTGAAGCGCTGTGCCCCTGTTCTGGCAAGGCTGCGCCCACCCCCTGACAATCAGGATGCCTATCGGGCAGAGTTTGGGTCCCTCGGACCCCTCCTCTGCTCCCGTGTGGTCAAGGCCCGGGCTCGAGCTTCTCTGCAGGCTCCACGGGTCAACAGGACCGTTCTGTCCACAACCCAGGACGAGTAAAGTTAAAAATAAAAATTTAAACTCATGTCTACGTCAATTGAATTGGCCAAGCGAAATCAGCGATTATTCATAAAGACTTTGTTGTACCGGGAAGGAAACTCCTCCTGAAACATTAACTACTTTTCTATGGATAGTTCAAAATTGCTTCACATGCAAGGAATCTAAAGCACTCATACTGCTCTACAAGAAATTGAAGTGAAAGGTTATCAAGACTGCATTGGAAAATTTCCAAAAGTCTCCTGATATTAAAATGAAGAAAGGGCGGGGGTAGGGTGGTGGTGCCGGTGGTGGCGGGTGGGGGAGGGGGGGTGAGGAGCGTGGGGGCCGGATAGTGGAATAAGGCCTTGAAAGTAAAAGCCTTAATTACATCAAATTTTTTTTACCTGAATATTATTTTTCATTGGTAGTGCTAATAACAAGACTCCTGTTTAAGACAGGAAACTATTAATGACGAGAATTTCTTGGGTAAGAGACCCTTAGATGGCCCCGAAGTTGAAGAAGTGCCTGCCACGAAGTGACCACGACTAATAAGGGCTCAAGTAGACACCCTGCATGGAGGGTTATCGGAAGCTCGAGAACCACTCAGCTCAATCTATACCCAAAACAATTCCACCGGTGCTTTCCCCAGTCCCTGTCCCGGACAGCGCAGGCCTCGCTCCTCCATGGCCGGAGCCGCCAACGTGAGCTCCAGTTGCAAAATCACAAATGCCAACCACAAAACCCTTAGAAACAAAGTCATATGTACACACCCAAAACAAAGACTAACACTAGTTCTCCAGGACAAAAGACTAAATCACCTAAAATGACTCAGTCACCAGCAATGGGGGGAAGTCCTATGAGGTCACCAAAGACAGTACCCCAAGAAAAGAAATCTCCTGGACATGCCAAGAGCCGCCAAATGCCCAAGAGTCCCAAGATCCTAACCAATATTCCCCAGGTACCACTCAGACCTGGAACACCAAATTTGCACGGGGGAGGAGGTGTTCCTCAGCCCGGCCTGCATCCTCTCCAATCTGGGACCCCTCGAAGGATGTCCCACTGCTGGTATACTGGGATCGGGCCTAAACCGGCAGTGGGACGTCCCTCTGGCAATCCGGGGACTGCTGGCTCCTAACCGCTCACCGGCCTGCCTGCCAGACGCATTGCCCTGAACCACTCTGCCAGCCGGCCTGCTCTCCCCCAACTGCCACCCCCCCACACGCCCCTTGCCGCCCCCGTTTCCTTGGCTGCTTGCCCACAAATACCCCACCCAACCCCGCACCAGCCTAATCACCACAAACTGCCTCGCGACCCTCCCCCCCCCCCCCCCGACGCCCCGCCCCGTCACTCCCCGCCCGATGTCCTTGCAATGAATTTATAAATAAGAATTGAGCCCGGCTGGCCCGTGAGACTCACTGGTTGAGCATCGACCTATGAACCAGGAGGTCACAGTTTGATTCCAGGTCAGGCCACATGCCCTGCTTGTGGGCTTGGATCCCAGTACGGGGCGTGTCTTGTATGTTTGAAGTTCACTCTTAAGAATATAAGGAGTTATTAGTCTGGGGAAATGCTAAATATGTGACTTGCCTATTCGAAAAGCTTTTAGAAGAAATGGTAATTGTGGCCACTAAACGCCTACAGTGTCGACATTTAATTTTCCTGAAAAACTTGTGTTTCCTCTGAAAATTATGGGGAATTTGAAATATAGTGCTCATTGGCCTGATGAATAACGAGGATGAATTCTGTGATCCCAACGGACATGTTCAACACAAAAAACCAGTTTAAATGGAACTGAACTCTCTGGATAATTATAAAAGGTTGAATATTTCTTAAAATACAGCCGTGAAAATTTAAGATGTAATTCTAAAGACAAAAGCCCTAGCAGCCTGCATTAGAAATGAGGCTGGAGGTGGGGCAGCATTTGCTCCTTGTGAATCAGAAGTTGACTCAATGCTCAATTGACTCACTTTGCCTTATCAAGAAAAATACCTACTTACACGACTTGACAAATTAGCTTTTAAAAATATCATCAAGGTTTCATATATCTTAAGTGATATGAGGAGCCAATATCTCCGGACGCATGTTAATCCCAGTGAAATCTAAAGCAATTGCGAAAGGCTTCCCATAATCCCTCTGTATATGCCAATAAGCCCAAAGGGAATGCTGTTTTAAAAATATTATTTTAAATTTAATAAAGAGAACTTTAAACATTTGGAAATCTCTTTCCCTAGTTTTTACACAATTAATTAGAAATGGGGCAAATACCAAGTCTGAACATAAGTCCAGTCATCCTAAGTGTGGAGTGACTTGAAATACAGTGCCATGCGGCACTGTCGGCCAGCTCTGCCTGGAAAGCAGCTGTGTTTGATGCATTGTTGCTTGGTGTAGGAGAGAGACCACGATTTCTGTTTTTTTTTTTTCCTTCTCAGTTTCTTCCCTGCAGTGAGTGAGTCCAGCAGCAAGGGTGGGTGGGCCTCTGGCCTGTGGCCTGGGTCTGTCCTTCTTCCTCTGGATAATATTGGTGGTATACCGGCGTCCATCTCGGGTCCTCTGACTTGGAACACATCAGTGATAGAGTGCAGGAAGAGGAGCCCTGCGGCTGCTGTGTTGGGAGTAGACAAACGTCTACAGAGCAAGGTGAAAACCAGAAGCCCTCCTCAGGAGGCTATTGAAGTTCTCCAAGGCTTTCCCATCTCTCCAGCCCGGGGCATCGTCCTTCTGGGGAGGGAGGAAGAGCTCCAGAATGGCTGAGTACAAGAAGCTGAAGCTCAGCCATACTGCGCTGCCTTGGGAATCAATGAAGGCGGTGGCGGATTCGATGGGCATCGCCCAGATTCAGGAAGAAGCCTGCCAGCTGCTGGCAGACGAGGTCACTTACCGCATCCAGGAGATTGCACAGGACGCCTTAAAATTCATGCGCATGGGGAAGCGGCGGAAGCTCACCACCAGTGACATGGACTATGCGCTGAAGGTGAAGAATGCGCAGCCCCTGGTTGGCTCCCGTGCTCAAGAGTCCATTCCTTTCCGGGCCGCCTCTGGTGGCGGCCCGGAACCCTACCTCTACGAGGAGAAGGAGGTTGACCTGAATGACGTCATCAATACCCCTCTGCCTCGGGCGCCCCTGGACGCCTGCCTCAAAGCTCATTGGTTGAGCATTGAAGGCTGCCAGCCAGCTATCCCAGAGAATCCTCCTCCAGCTCCCAAAGAGCAGCAGAAGGCTGAGGTCACAGAACCCCCGAAGTCAGCAAAGCCAGGCCAGGAGGAAGGTGGACCCTTGCAAAGCAAAGGTCCAGGGGCTGCTCCGGCTGATGGCAAAGGGAAGGCGCAGAAGAAGGCACGACCCCTCCTGCAGGGGGGCCCCTTCCGATTAAAGCCCCGAAGCAGCCATGAGTTGTCTGTGGAGCAGCAACTGTACTACAAGGTGATCACTGAGGCCTGTGTGGGGTCCTGTGAAGCCAAGAGGGCGGAAGCCCTTCAGAGCATCGCAACAGACCCAGGGCTCTATCAGATGCTGCCACGATTCAGCATGTTCATCTCAGAGGGGGTCCGTGTGAACGTGGTGCAGAACGACCTGGCCCTGCTTAGCTACTTGATGCGCATGGTGAAGGCACTGATGGACAACCCTACGCTGTACCTAGAAAAATACCTGCATGAGTTGATTCCAGCTGTGATGACCTGCGTCGTGTGCAGACAGTTGTGTCTGAGGCCAGATGTGGACAATCACTGGGCACTCCGGGACTTTGCTGCCCACCTGGTGGCCCAGATCTGCAAGCGTTTCAGCACCACCACTAACAACATCCAGTCCCGGGTCACCAAGACCTTCACCAAGAGCTGGGTGGATGAGAGCACTCCGTGGACCACACATTACGGCTCCATTGCAGGCCTGGCCGAGCTGGGACATGATGTGACGAAAACTCTGATTCTACCACGGCTGCAGCAGGAGGGGGAGCGGATCCGAAGAGTCCTGGCTGGCCCTGTGCAAAGCAACGTTGACCGAATTGCAGCTGACCACGTGCAGAGCCTCCTCCTGAAGCGCTGTGCCCCTGTTCTGGCAAGGCTGCGCCCACCCCCTGACAATCAGGATGCCTATCGGGCAGAGTTTGGGTCCCTCGGACCCCTCCTCTGCTCCCGTGTGGTCAAGGCCCGGGCTCGAGCTTCTCTGCAGGCTCCACGGGTCAACAGGACCGTTCTGTCCACAACCCAGGACGAGTAAAGTTAAAAATAAAAATTTAAACTCATGTCTACGTCAATTGAATTGGCCAAGCGAAATCAGCGATTATTCATAAAGACTTTGTTGTACCGGGAAGGAAACTCCTCCTGAAACATTAACTACTTTTCTATGGATAGTTCAAAATTGCTTCACATGCAAGGAATCTAAAGCACTCATACTGCTCTACAAGAAATTGAAGTGAAAGGTTATCAAGACTGCATTGGAAAATTTCCAAAAGTCTCCTGATATTAAAATGAAGAAAGGGCGGGGGTAGGGTGGTGGTGCCGGTGGTGGCGGGTGGGGGAGGGGGGGTGAGGAGCGTGGGGGCCGGATAGTGGAATAAGGCCTTGAAAGTAAAAGCCTTAATTACATCAAATTTTTTTTACCTGAATATTATTTTTCATTGGTAGTGCTAATAACAAGACTCCTGTTTAAGACAGGAAACTATTAATGACGAGAATTTCTTGGGTAAGAGACCCTTAGATGGCCCCGAAGTTGAAGAAGTGCCTGCCACGAAGTGACCACGACTAATAAGGGCTCAAGTAGACACCCTGCATGGAGGGTTATCGGAAGCTCGAGAACCACTCAGCTCAATCTATACCCAAAACAATTCCACCGGTGCTTTCCCCAGTCCCTGTCCCGGACAGCGCAGGCCTCGCTCCTCCATGGCGGGAGCCGCCAACGTGAGCTCCAGTTGCAAAATCACAAATGCCAACCACAAAACCCTTAGAAACAAAGTCATATGTACACACCCAAAACAAAGACTAACACTAGTTCTCCAGGACAAAAGACTAAATCACCTAAAATGACTCAGTCACCAGCAATGGGGGGAAGTCCTATGAGGTCACCAAAGACAGTACCCCAAGAAAAGAAATCTCCTGGACATGCCAAGAGCCGCCAAATGCCCAAGAGTCCCAAGATCCTAACCAATATTCCCCAGGTACCACTCAGACCTGGAACACCAAATTTGCACGGGGGAGGAGGTGTTCCTCAGCCCGGCCTGCATCCTCTCCAATCTGGGACCCCTCGAAGGATGTCCCACTGCTGGTATACTGGGATCGGGCCTAAACCGGCAGTGGGACGTCCCTCTGGCAATCCGGGGACTGCTGGCTCCTAACCGCTCACCGGCCTGCCTGCCAGACGCATTGCCCTGAACCACTCTGCCAGCCGGCCTGCTCTCCCCCAACTGCCACCCCCCCCACACGCCCCTTGCCGCCCCCGTTTCCTTGGCTGCTTGCCCACAAATACCACCCCCCCCCCAACCCCGCACCAGCCTAATCACCACAAACTGCCTCGCGTCCCCCCCCCCCCCCCCGACGCCCCGCCCCGTCACTCCCCGCCCGATGTCCTTGCAATGAATTTATAAATAAGAATTGAGTCCGGCTGGCCCGTGAGACTCACTGGTTGAGCATCGACCTATGAACCAGGAGGTCACAGTTTGATTCCAGGTCAGGCCACATGCCCTGCTTGTGGGCTTGGATCCCAGTACGGGGCGTGTCTTGTATGTTTGAAGTTCACTCTTAAGAATATAAGGAGTTATTAGTCTGGGGAAATGCTAAATATGTGACTTGCCTATTCGAAAAGCTTTTAGAAGAAATGGTAATTGTGGCCACTAAACGCCTACAGTGTCGACATTTAATTTTCCTGAAAAACTTGTGTTTCCTCTGAAAATTATGGGGAATTTGAAATATAGTGCTCATTGGCCTGATGAATAACGAGGATGAATTCTGTGATCCCAACGGACATGTTCAACACAAAAAACCAGTTTAAATGGAACTGAACTCTCTGGATAATTATAAAAGGTTGAATATTTCTTAAAATACAGCCGTGAAAATTTAAGATGTAATTCTAAAGACAAAAGCCCTAGCAGCCTGCATTAGAAATGAGGCTGGAGGTGGGGCAGCATTTGCTCCTTGTGAATCAGAAGTTGACTCAATGCTCAATTGACTCACTTTGCCTTATCAAGAAAAATACCTACTTACACGACTTGACAAATTAGCTTTTAAAAATATCATCAAGGTTTCATATATCTTAAGTGATATGAGGAGCCAATATCTCCGGACGCATGTTAATCCCAGTGAAATCTAAAGCAATTGCGAAAGGCTTCCCATAATCCCTCTGTATATGCCAATAAGCCCAAAGGGAATGCTGTTTTAAAAATATTATTTTAAATTTAATAAAGAGAACTTTAAACATTTGGAAATCTCTTTCCCTAGTTTTTACACAATTAATTAGAAATGGGGCAAATACCAAGTCTGAACATAAGTCCAGTCATCCTAAGTGTGGAGTGACTTGAAATACAGTGCCATGCGGCACTGTCGGCCAGCTCTGCCTGGAAAGCAGCTGTGTTTGATGCATTGTTGCTTGGTGTAGGAGAGAGACCACGATTTCTTTTTTTTTTTTTTCCTTCTCAGTTTCTTCCCTGCAGTGAGTGAGTCCAGCAGCAAGGGTGGGTGGGCCTCTGGCCTGTGGCCTGGGTCTGTCCTTCTTCCTCTGGATAATATTGGTGGTATACCGGCGTCCATCTCGGGTCCTCTGACTTGGAACACATCAGTGATAGAGTGCAGGAAGAGGAGCCCTGCGGCTGCTGTGTTGGGAGTAGACAAACGTCTACAGAGCAAGGTGAAAACCAGAAGCCCTCCTCAGGAGGCTATTGAAGTTCTCCAAGGCTTTCCCATCTCTCCAGCCCGGGGCATCGTCCTTCTGGGGAGGGAGGAAGAGCTCCAGAATGGCTGAGTACAAGAAGCTGAAGCTCAGCCATACTGCGCTGCCTTGGGAATCAATGAAGGCGGTGGCGGATTCGATGGGCATCGCCCAGATTCAGGAAGAAGCCTGCCAGCTGCTGGCAGACGAGGTCACTTACCACATCCAGGAGATTGCACAGGACGCCTTAAAATTCATGCGCATGGGGAAGCGGCGGAAGCTCACCACCAGTGACATGGACTATGCGCTGAAGGTGAAGAATGCGCAGCCCCTGGTTGGCTCCCGTGCTCAAGAGTCCATTCCTTTCCGGGCCGCCTCTGGTGGCGGCCCGGAACCCTACCTCTACGAGGAGAAGGAGGTTGACCTGAATGACGTCATCAATACCCCTCTGCCTCGGGCGCCCCTGGACGCCTGCCTCAAAGCTCATTGGTTGAGCATTGAAGGCTGCCAGCCAGCTATCCCAGAGAATCCTCCTCCAGCTCCCAAAGAGCAGCAGAAGGCTGAGGTCACAGAACCCCCGAAGTCAGCAAAGCCAGGCCAGGAGGAAGGTGGACCCTTGCAAAGCAAAGGTCCAGGGGCTGCTCCGGCTGATGGCAAAGGGAAGGCGCAGAAGAAGGCACGACCCCTCCTGCAGGGGGGCCCCTTCCGATTAAAGCCCCGAAGCAGCCATGAGTTGTCTGTGGAGCAGCAACTGTACTACAAGGTGATCACTGAGGCCTGTGTGGGGTCCTGTGAAGCCAAGAGGGCGGAAGCCCTTCAGAGCATCGCAACAGACCCAGGGCTCTATCAGATGCTGCCACGATTCAGCATGTTCATCTCAGAGGGGGTCCGTGTGAACGTGGTGCAGAACGACCTGGCCCTGCTTAGCTACTTGATGCGCATGGTGAAGGCACTGATGGACAACCCTACGCTGTACCTAGAAAAATACCTGCATGAGTTGATTCCAGCTGTGATGACCTGCGTCGTGTGCAGACAGTTGTGTCTGAGGCCAGATGTGGACAATCACTGGGCACTCCGGGACTTTGCTGCCCACCTGGTGGCCCAGATCTGCAAGCGTTTCAGCACCACCACTAACAACATCCAGTCCCGGGTCACCAAGACCTTCACCAAGAGCTGGGTGGATGAGAGCACTCCGTGGACCACACATTACGGCTCCATTGCAGGCCTGGCCGAGCTGGGACATGATGTGACGAAAACTCTGATTCTACCACGGCTGCAGCAGGAGGGGGAGCGGATCCGAAGAGTCCTGGCTGGCCCTGTGCAAAGCAACGTTGACCGAATTGCAGCTGACCACGTGCAGAGCCTCCTCCTGAAGCGCTGTGCCCCTGTTCTGGCAAGGCTGCGCCCACCCCCTGACAATCAGGATGCCTATCGGGCAGAGTTTGGGTCCCTCGGACCCCTCCTCTGCTCCCGTGTGGTCAAGGCCCGGGCTCGAGCTTCTCTGCAGGCTCCACGGGTCAACAGGACCGTTCTGTCCACAACCCAGGACGAGTAAAGTTAAAAATAAAAATTTAAACTCATGTCTACGTCAATTGAATTGGCCAAGCGAAATCAGCGATTATTCATAAAGACTTTGTTGTACCGGGAAGGAAACTCCTCCTGAAACATTAACTACTTTTCTATGGATAGTTCAAAATTGCTTCACATGCAAGGAATCTAAAGCACTCATACTGCTCTACAAGAAATTGAAGTGAAAGGTTATCAAGACTGCATTGGAAAATTTCCAAAAGTCTCCTGATATTAAAATGAAGAAAGGGCGGGGGTAGGGTGGTGGTGCCGGTGGTGGCGGGTGGGGGAGGGGGGGTGAGGAGCGTGGGGGCCGGATAGTGGAATAAGGCCTTGAAAGTAAAAGCCTTAATTACATCAAATTTTTTTTACCTGAATATTATTTTTCATTGGTAGTGCTAATAACAAGACTCCTGTTTAAGACAGGAAACTATTAATGACGAGAATTTCTTGGGTAAGAGACCCTTAGATGGCCCCGAAGTTGAAGAAGTGCCTGCCACGAAGTGACCACGACTAATAAGGGCTCAAGTAGACACCCTGCATGGAGGGTTATCGGAAGCTCGAGAACCACTCAGCTCAATCTATACCCAAAACAATTCCACCGGTGCTTTCCCCAGTCCCTGTCCCGGACAGCGCAGGCCTCGCTCCTCCATGGCCGGAGCCGCCAACGTGAGCTCCAGTTGCAAAATCACAAATGCCAACCACAAAACCCTTAGAAACAAAGTCATATGTACACACCCAAAACAAAGACTAACACTAGTTCTCCAGGACAAAAGACTAAATCACCTAAAATGACTCAGTCACCAGCAATGGGGGGAAGTCCTATGAGGTCACCAAAGACAGTACCCCAAGAAAAGAAATCTCCTGGACATGCCAAGAGCCGCCAAATGCCCAAGAGTCCCAAGATCCTAACCAATATTCCCCAGGTACCACTCAGACCTGGAACACCAAATTTGCACGGGGGAGGAGGTGTTCCTCAGCCCGGCCTGCATCCTCTCCAATCTGGGACCCCTCGAAGGATGTCCCACTGCTGGTATACTGGGATCGGGCCTAAACCGGCAGTGGGACGTCCCTCTGGCAATCCGGGGACTGCTGGCTCCTAACCGCTCACCGGCCTGCCTGCCAGACGCATTGCCCTGAACCACTCTGCCAGCCGGCCTGCTCTCCCCCAACTGCCACCCCCCCCACACGCCCCTTGCCGCCCCCGTTTCCTTGGCTGCTTGCCCACAAATACCACCCCCCCCCCAACCCCGCACCAGCCTAATCACCACAAACTGCCTCGCGTCCCCCCCCCCCCCCCCCCCCGACGCCCCGCCCCGTCACTCCCCGCCCGATGTCCTTGCAATGAATTTATAAATAAGAATTGAGTCCGGCTGGCCCGTGAGACTCACTGGTTGAGCATCGACCTATGAACCAGGAGGTCACAGTTTGATTCCAGGTCAGGCCACATGCCCTGCTTGTGGGCTTGGATCCCAGTACGGGGCGTGTCTTGTATGTTTGAAGTTCACTCTTAAGAATATAAGGAGTTATTAGTCTGGGGAAATGCTAAATATGTGACTTGCCTATTCGAAAAGCTTTTAGAAGAAATGGTAATTGTGGCCACTAAACGCCTACAGTGTCGACATTTAATTTTCCTGAAAAACTTGTGTTTCCTCTGAAAATTATGGGGAATTTGAAATATAGTGCTCATTGGCCTGATGAATAACGAGGATGAATTCTGTGATCCCAACGGACATGTTCAACACAAAAAACCAGTTTAAATGGAACTGAACTCTCTGGATAATTATAAAAGGTTGAATATTTCTTAAAATACAGCCGTGAAAATTTAAGATGTAATTCTAAAGACAAAAGCCCTAGCAGCCTGCATTAGAAATGAGGCTGGAGGTGGGGCAGCATTTGCTCCTTGTGAATCAGAAGTTGACTCAATGCTCAATTGACTCACTTTGCCTTATCAAGAAAAATACCTACTTACACGACTTGACAAATTAGCTTTTAAAAATATCATCAAGGTTTCATATATCTTAAGTGATATGAGGAGCCAATATCTCCGGACGCATGTTAATCCCAGTGAAATCTAAAGCAATTGCGAAAGGCTTCCCATAATCCCTCTGTATATGCCAATAAGCCCAAAGGGAATGCTGTTTTAAAAATATTATTTTAAATTTAATAAAGAGAACTTTAAACATTTGGAAATCTCTTTCCCTAGTTTTTACACAATTAATTAGAAATGGGGCAAATACCAAGTCTGAACATAAGTCCAGTCATCCTAAGTGTGGAGTGACTTGAAATACAGTGCCATGCGGCACTGTCGGCCAGCTCTGCCTGGAAAGCAGCTGTGTTTGATGCATTGTTGCTTGGTGTAGGAGAGAGACCACGATTTCTTTTTTTTTTTTTCCTTCTCAGTTTCTTCCCTGCAGTGAGTGAGTCCAGCAGCAAGGGTGGGTGGGCCTCTGGCCTGTGGCCTGGGTCTGTCCTTCTTCCTCTGGATAATATTGGTGGTATACCGGCGTCCATCTCGGGTCCTCTGACTTGGAACACATCAGTGATAGAGTGCAGGAAGAGGAGCCCTGCGGCTGCTGTGTTGGGAGTAGACAAACGTCTACAGAGCAAGGTGAAAACCAGAAGCCCTCCTCAGGAGGCTATTGAAGTTCTCCAAGGCTTTCCCATCTCTCCAGCCCGGGGCATCGTCCTTCTGGGGAGGGAGGAAGAGCTCCAGAATGGCTGAGTACAAGAAGCTGAAGCTCAGCCATACTGCGCTGCCTTGGGAATCAATGAAGGCGGTGGCGGATTCGATGGGCATCGCCCAGATTCAGGAAGAAGCCTGCCAGCTGCTGGCAGACGAGGTCACTTACCGCATCCAGGAGATTGCACAGGACGCCTTAAAATTCATGCGCATGGGGAAGCGGCGGAAGCTCACCACCAGTGACATGGACTATGCGCTGAAGGTGAAGAATGCGCAGCCCCTGGTTGGCTCCCGTGCTCAAGAGTCCATTCCTTTCCGGGCCGCCTCTGGTGGCGGCCCGGAACCCTACCTCTACGAGGAGAAGGAGGTTGACCTGAATGACGTCATCAATACCCCTCTGCCTCGGGCGCCCCTGGACGCCTGCCTCAAAGCTCATTGGTTGAGCATTGAAGGCTGCCAGCCAGCTATCCCAGAGAATCCTCCTCCAGCTCCCAAAGAGCAGCAGAAGGCTGAGGTCACAGAACCCCCGAAGTCAGCAAAGCCAGGCCAGGAGGAAGGTGGACCCTTGCAAAGCAAAGGTCCAGGGGCTGCTCCGGCTGATGGCAAAGGGAAGGCGCAGAAGAAGGCACGACCCCTCCTGCAGGGGGGCCCCTTCCGATTAAAGCCCCGAAGCAGCCATGAGTTGTCTGTGGAGCAGCAACTGTACTACAAGGTGATCACTGAGGCCTGTGTGGGGTCCTGTGAAGCCAAGAGGGCGGAAGCCCTTCAGAGCATCGCAACAGACCCAGGGCTCTATCAGATGCTGCCACGATTCAGCATGTTCATCTCAGAGGGGGTCCGTGTGAACGTGGTGCAGAACGACCTGGCCCTGCTTAGCTACTTGATGCGCATGGTGAAGGCACTGATGGACAACCCTACGCTGTACCTAGAAAAATACCTGCATGAGTTGATTCCAGCTGTGATGACCTGCGTCGTGTGCAGACAGTTGTGTCTGAGGCCAGATGTGGACAATCACTGGGCACTCCGGGACTTTGCTGCCCACCTGGTGGCCCAGATCTGCAAGCGTTTCAGCACCACCACTAACAACATCCAGTCCCGGGTCACCAAGACCTTCACCAAGAGCTGGGTGGATGAGAGCACTCCGTGGACCACACATTACGGCTCCATTGCAGGCCTGGCCGAGCTGGGACATGATGTGACGAAAACTCTGATTCTACCACGGCTGCAGCAGGAGGGGGAGCGGATCCGAAGAGTCCTGGCTGGCCCTGTGCAAAGCAACGTTGACCGAATTGCAGCTGACCACGTGCAGAGCCTCCTCCTGAAGCGCTGTGCCCCTGTTCTGGCAAGGCTGCGCCCACCCCCTGACAATCAGGATGCCTATCGGGCAGAGTTTGGGTCCCTCGGACCCCTCCTCTGCTCCCGTGTGGTCAAGGCCCGGGCTCGAGCTTCTCTGCAGGCTCCACGGGTCAACAGGACCGTTCTGTCCACAACCCAGGACGAGTAAAGTTAAAAATAAAAATTTAAACTCATGTCTACGTCAATTGAATTGGCCAAGCGAAATCAGCGATTATTCATAAAGACTTTGTTGTACCGGGAAGGAAACTCCTCCTGAAACATTAACTACTTTTCTATGGATAGTTCAAAATTGCTTCACATGCAAGGAATCTAAAGCACTCATACTGCTCTACAAGAAATTGAAGTGAAAGGTTATCAAGACTGCATTGGAAAATTTCCAAAAGTCTCCTGATATTAAAATGAAGAAAGGGCGGGGGTAGGGTGGTGGTGCCGGTGGTGGCGGGTGGGGGAGGGGGGGTGAGGAGCGTGGGGGCCGGATAGTGGAATAAGGCCTTGAAAGTAAAAGCCTTAATTACATCAAATTTTTTTTACCTGAATATTATTTTTCATTGGTAGTGCTAATAACAAGACTCCTGTTTAAGACAGGAAACTATTAATGACGAGAATTTCTTGGGTAAGAGACCCTTAGATGGCCCCGAAGTTGAAGAAGTGCCTGCCACGAAGTGACCACGACTAATAAGGGCTCAAGTAGACACCCTGCATGGAGGGTTATCGGAAGCTCGAGAACCACTCAGCTCAATCTATACCCAAAACAATTCCACCGGTGCTTTCCCCAGTCCCTGTCCCGGACAGCGCAGGCCTCGCTCCTCCATGGCGGGAGCCGCCAACGTGAGCTCCAGTTGCAAAATCACAAATGCCAACCACAAAACCCTTAGAAACAAAGTCATATGTACACACCCAAAACAAAGACTAACACTAGTTCTCCAGGACAAAAGACTAAATCACCTAAAATGACTCAGTCACCAGCAATGGGGGGAAGTCCTATGAGGTCACCAAAGACAGTACCCCAAGAAAAGAAATCTCCTGGACATGCCAAGAGCCGCCAAATGCCCAAGAGTCCCAAGATCCTAACCAATATTCCCCAGGTACCACTCAGACCTGGAACACCAAATTTGCACGGGGGAGGAGGTGTTCCTCAGCCCGGCCTGCATCCTCTCCAATCTGGGACCCCTCGAAGGATGTCCCACTGCTGGTATACTGGGATCGGGCCTAAACCGGCAGTGGGACGTCCCTCTGGCAATCCGGGGACTGCTGGCTCCTAACCGCTCACCGGCCTGCCTGCCAGACGCATTGCCCTGAACCACTCTGCCAGCCGGCCTGCTCTCCCCCAACTGCCACCCCCCCCACACGCCCCTTGCCGCCCCCGTTTCCTTGGCTGCTTGCCCACAAATACCACCCCCCCCCAACCCCGCACCAGCCTAATCACCACAAACTGCCTCGCGTCCCCCCCCCCCCCCCCGACGCCCCGCCCCGTCACTCCCCGCCCGATGTCCTTGCAATGAATTTATAAATAAGAATTGAGTCCGGCTGGCCCGTGAGACTCACTGGTTGAGCATCGACCTATGAACCAGGAGGTCACAGTTTGATTCCAGGTCAGGCCACATGCCCTGCTTGTGGGCTTGGATCCCAGTACGGGGCGTGTCTTGTATGTTTGAAGTTCACTCTTAAGAATATAAGGAGTTATTAGTCTGGGGAAATGCTAAATATGTGACTTGCCTATTCGAAAAGCTTTTAGAAGAAATGGTAATTGTGGCCACTAAACGCCTACAGTGTCGACATTTAATTTTCCTGAAAAACTTGTGTTTCCTCTGAAAATTATGGGGAATTTGAAATATAGTGCTCATTGGCCTGATGAATAACGAGGATGAATTCTGTGATCCCAACGGACATGTTCAACACAAAAAACCAGTTTAAATGGAACTGAACTCTCTGGATAATTATAAAAGGTTGAATATTTCTTAAAATACAGCCGTGAAAATTTAAGATGTAATTCTAAAGACAAAAGCCCTAGCAGCCTGCATTAGAAATGAGGCTGGAGGTGGGGCAGCATTTGCTCCTTGTGAATCAGAAGTTGACTCAATGCTCAATTGACTCACTTTGCCTTATCAAGAAAAATACCTACTTACACGACTTGACAAATTAGCTTTTAAAAATATCATCAAGGTTTCATATATCTTAAGTGATATGAGGAGCCAATATCTCCGGACGCATGTTAATCCCAGTGAAATCTAAAGCAATTGCGAAAGGCTTCCCATAATCCCTCTGTATATGCCAATAAGCCCAAAGGGAATGCTGTTTTAAAAATATTATTTTAAATTTAATAAAGAGAACTTTAAACATTTGGAAATCTCTTTCCCTAGTTTTTACACAATTAATTAGAAATGGGGCAAATACCAAGTCTGAACATAAGTCCAGTCATCCTAAGTGTGGAGTGACTTGAAATACAGTGCCATGCGGCACTGTCGGCCAGCTCTGCCTGGAAAGCAGCTGTGTTTGATGCATTGTTGCTTGGTGTAGGAGAGAGACCACGATTTCTTTTTTTTTTTTTTCCTTCTCAGTTTCTTCCCTGCAGTGAGTGAGTCCAGCAGCAAGGGTGGGTGGGCCTCTGGCCTGTGGCCTGGGTCTGTCCTTCTTCCTCTGGATAATATTGGTGGTATACCGGCGTCCATCTCGGGTCCTCTGACTTGGAACACATCAGTGATAGAGTGCAGGAAGAGGAGCCCTGCGGCTGCTGTGTTGGGAGTAGACAAACGTCTACAGAGCAAGGTGAAAACCAGAAGCCCTCCTCAGGAGGCTATTGAAGTTCTCCAAGGCTTTCCCATCTCTCCAGCCCGGGGCATCGTCCTTCTGGGGAGGGAGGAAGAGCTCCAGAATGGCTGAGTACAAGAAGCTGAAGCTCAGCCATACTGCGCTGCCTTGGGAATCAATGAAGGCGGTGGCGGATTCGATGGGCATCGCCCAGATTCAGGAAGAAGCCTGCCAGCTGCTGGCAGACGAGGTCACTTACCGCATCCAGGAGATTGCACAGGACGCCTTAAAATTCATGCGCATGGGGAAGCGGCGGAAGCTCACCACCAGTGACATGGACTATGCGCTGAAGGTGAAGAATGCGCAGCCCCTGGTTGGCTCCCGTGCTCAAGAGTCCATTCCTTTCCGGGCCGCCTCTGGTGGCGGCCCGGAACCCTACCTCTACGAGGAGAAGGAGGTTGACCTGAATGACGTCATCAATACCCCTCTGCCTCGGGCGCCCCTGGACGCCTGCCTCAAAGCTCATTGGTTGAGCATTGAAGGCTGCCAGCCAGCTATCCCAGAGAATCCTCCTCCAGCTCCCAAAGAGCAGCAGAAGGCTGAGGTCACAGAACCCCCGAAGTCAGCAAAGCCAGGCCAGGAGGAAGGTGGACCCTTGCAAAGCAAAGGTCCAGGGGCTGCTCCGGCTGATGGCAAAGGGAAGGCGCAGAAGAAGGCACGACCCCTCCTGCAGGGGGGCCCCTTCCGATTAAAGCCCCGAAGCAGCCATGAGTTGTCTGTGGAGCAGCAACTGTACTACAAGGTGATCACTGAGGCCTGTGTGGGGTCCTGTGAAGCCAAGAGGGCGGAAGCCCTTCAGAGCATCGCAACAGACCCAGGGCTCTATCAGATGCTGCCACGATTCAGCATGTTCATCTCAGAGGGGGTCCGTGTGAACGTGGTGCAGAACGACCTGGCCCTGCTTAGCTACTTGATGCGCATGGTGAAGGCACTGATGGACAACCCTACGCTGTACCTAGAAAAATACCTGCATGAGTTGATTCCAGCTGTGATGACCTGCGTCGTGTGCAGACAGTTGTGTCTGAGGCCAGATGTGGACAATCACTGGGCACTCCGGGACTTTGCTGCCCACCTGGTGGCCCAGATCTGCAAGCGTTTCAGCACCACCACTAACAACATCCAGTCCCGGGTCACCAAGACCTTCACCAAGAGCTGGGTGGATGAGAGCACTCCGTGGACCACACATTACGGCTCCATTGCAGGCCTGGCCGAGCTGGGACATGATGTGACGAAAACTCTGATTCTACCACGGCTGCAGCAGGAGGGGGAGCGGATCCGAAGAGTCCTGGCTGGCCCTGTGCAAAGCAACGTTGACCGAATTGCAGCTGACCACGTGCAGAGCCTCCTCCTGAAGCGCTGTGCCCCTGTTCTGGCAAGGCTGCGCCCACCCCCTGACAATCAGGATGCCTATCGGGCAGAGTTTGGGTCCCTCGGACCCCTCCTCTGCTCCCGTGTGGTCAAGGCCCGGGCTCGAGCTTCTCTGCAGGCTCCACGGGTCAACAGGACCGTTCTGTCCACAACCCAGGACGAGTAAAGTTAAAAATAAAAATTTAAACTCATGTCTACGTCAATTGAATTGGCCAAGCGAAATCAGCGATTATTCATAAAGACTTTGTTGTACCGGGAAGGAAACTCCTCCTGAAACATTAACTACTTTTCTATGGATAGTTCAAAATTGCTTCACATGCAAGGAATCTAAAGCACTCATACTGCTCTACAAGAAATTGAAGTGAAAGGTTATCAAGACTGCATTGGAAAATTTCCAAAAGTCTCCTGATATTAAAATGAAGAAAGGGCGGGGGTAGGGTGGTGGTGCCGGTGGTGGCGGGTGGGGGAGGGGGGGTGAGGAGCGTGGGGGCCGGATAGTGGAATAAGGCCTTGAAAGTAAAAGCCTTAATTACATCAAATTTTTTTTACCTGAATATTATTTTTCATTGGTAGTGCTAATAACAAGACTCCTGTTTAAGACAGGAAACTATTAATGACGAGAATTTCTTGGGTAAGAGACCCTTAGATGGCCCCGAAGTTGAAGAAGTGCCTGCCACGAAGTGACCACGACTAATAAGGGCTCAAGTAGACACCCTGCATGGAGGGTTATCGGAAGCTCAAGAACCACTCAGCTCAATCTATACCCAAAACAATTCCACCGGTGCTTTCCCCAGTCCCTGTCCCGGACAGCGCAGGCCTCGCTCCTCCATGGCCGGAGCCGCCAACGTGAGCTCCAGTTGCAAAATCACAAATGCCAACCACAAAACCCTTAGAAACAAAGTCATATGTACACACCCAAAACAAAGACTAACACTAGTTCTCCAGGACAAAAGACTAAATCACCTAAAATGACTCAGTCACCAGCAATGGGGGGAAGTCCTATGAGGTCACCAAAGACAGTACCCCAAGAAAAGAAATCTCCTGGACATGCCAAGAGCCGCCAAATGCCCAAGAGTCCCAAGATCCTAACCAATATTCCCCAGGTACCACTCAGACCTGGAACACCAAATTTGCACGGGGGAGGAGGTGTTCCTCAGCCCGGCCTGCATCCTCTCCAATCTGGGACCCCTCGAAGGATGTCCCACTGCTGGTATACTGGGATCGGGCCTAAACCGGCAGTGGGACGTCCCTCTGGCAATCCGGGGACTGCTGGCTCCTAACCGCTCACCGGCCTGCCTGCCAGACGCATTGCCCTGAACCACTCTGCCAGCCGGCCTGCTCTCCCCCAACTGCCACCCCCCCACACGCCCCTTGCCGCCCCCGTTTCCTTGGCTGCTTGCCCACAAATACCACCCCCCCCCAACCCCGCACCAGCCTAATCACCACAAACTGCCTCGCGTCCCCCCCCCCCCCCCCCCCGACGCCCCGCCCCGTCACTCCCCGCCCGATGTCCTTGCAATGAATATATAAATAAGAATTGAGTCCGGCTGGCCCGTGAGACTCACTGGTTGAGCATCGACCTATGAACCAGGAGGTCACAGTTTGATTCCAGGTCAGGCCACATGCCCTGCTTGTGGGCTTGGATCCCAGTACGGGGCGTGTCTTGTATGTTTGAAGTTCACTCTTAAGAATATAAGGAGTTATTAGTCTGGGGAAATGCTAAATATGTGACTTGCCTATTCGAAAAGCTTTTAGAAGAAATGGTAATTGTGGCCACTAAACGCCTACAGTGTCGACATTTAATTTTCCTGAAAAACTTGTGTTTCCTCTGAAAATTATGGGGAATTTGAAATATAGTGCTCATTGGCCTGATGAATAACGAGGATGAATTCTGTGATCCCAACGGACATGTTCAACACAAAAAACCAGTTTAAATGGAACTGAACTCTCTGGATAATTATAAAAGGTTGAATATTTCTTAAAATACAGCCGTGAAAATTTAAGATGTAATTCTAAAGACAAAAGCCCTAGCAGCCTGCATTAGAAATGAGGCTGGAGGTGGGGCAGCATTTGCTCCTTGTGAATCAGAAGTTGACTCAATGCTCAATTGACTCACTTTGCCTTATCAAGAAAAATACCTACTTACACGACTTGACAAATTAGCTTTTAAAAATATCATCAAGGTTTCATATATCTTAAGTGATATGAGGAGCCAATATCTCCGGACGCATGTTAATCCCAGTGAAATCTAAAGCAATTGCGAAAGGCTTCCCATAATCCCTCTGTATATGCCAATAAGCCCAAAGGGAATGCTGTTTTAAAAATATTATTTTAAATTTAATAAAGAGAACTTTAAACATTTGGAAATCTCTTTCCCTAGTTTTTACACAATTAATTAGAAATGGGGCAAATACCAAGTCTGAACATAAGTCCAGTCATCCTAAGTGTGGAGTGACTTGAAATACAGTGCCATGCGGCACTGTCGGCCAGCTCTGCCTGGAAAGCAGCTGTGTTTGATGCATTGTTGCTTGGTGTAGGAGAGAGACCACGATTTCTTTTTTTTTTTTTTCCTTCTCAGTTTCTTCCCTGCAGTGAGTGAGTCCAGCAGCAAGGGTGGGTGGGCCTCTGGCCTGTGGCCTGGGTCTGTCCTTCTTCCTCTGGATAATATTGGTGGTATACCGGCGTCCATCTCGGGTCCTCTGACTTGGAACACATCAGTGATAGAGTGCAGGAAGAGGAGCCCTGCGGCTGCTGTGTTGGGAGTAGACAAACGTCTACAGAGCAAGGTGAAAACCAGAAGCCCTCAGGAGGCTATTGAAGTTCTCCAAGGCTTTCCCATCTCTCCAGCCCGGGGCATCGTCCTTCTGGGGAGGGAGGAAGAGCTCCAGAATGGCTGAGTACAAGAAGCTGAAGCTCAGCCATACTGCGCTGCCTTGGGAATCAATGAAGGCGGTGGCGGATTCGATGGGCATCGCCCAGATTCAGGAAGAAGCCTGCCAGCTGCTGGCAGACGAGGTCACTTACCGCATCCAGGAGATTGCACAGGACGCCTTAAAATTCATGCGCATGGGGAAGCGGCGGAAGCTCACCACCAGTGACATGGACTATGCGCTGAAGGTGAAGAATGCGCAGCCCCTGGTTGGCTCCCGTGCTCAAGAGTCCATTCCTTTCCGGGCCGCCTCTGGTGGCGGCCCGGAACCCTACCTCTACGAGGAGAAGGAGGTTGACCTGAATGACGTCATCAATACCCCTCTGCCTCGGGCGCCCCTGGACGCCTGCCTCAAAGCTCATTGGTTGAGCATTGAAGGCTGCCAGCCAGCTATCCCAGAGAATCCTCCTCCAGCTCCCAAAGAGCAGCAGAAGGCTGAGGTCACAGAACCCCCGAAGTCAGCAAAGCCAGGCCAGGAGGAAGGTGGACCCTTGCAAAGCAAAGGTCCAGGGGCTGCTCCGGCTGATGGCAAAGGGAAGGCGCAGAAGAAGGCACGACCCCTCCTGCAGGGGGGCCCCTTCCGATTAAAGCCCCGAAGCAGCCATGAGTTGTCTGTGGAGCAGCAACTGTACTACAAGGTGATCACTGAGGCCTGTGTGGGGTCCTGTGAAGCCAAGAGGGCGGAAGCCCTTCAGAGCATCGCAACAGACCCAGGGCTCTATCAGATGCTGCCACGATTCAGCATGTTCATCTCAGAGGGGGTCCGTGTGAACGTGGTGCAGAACGACCTGGCCCTGCTTAGCTACTTGATGCGCATGGTGAAGGCACTGATGGACAACCCTACGCTGTACCTAGAAAAATACCTGCATGAGTTGATTCCAGCTGTGATGACCTGCGTCGTGTGCAGACAGTTGTGTCTGAGGCCAGATGTGGACAATCACTGGGCACTCCGGGACTTTGCTGCCCACCTGGTGGCCCAGATCTGCAAGCGTTTCAGCACCACCACTAACAACATCCAGTCCCGGGTCACCAAGACCTTCACCAAGAGCTGGGTGGATGAGAGCACTCCGTGGACCACACATTACGGCTCCATTGCAGGCCTGGCCGAGCTGGGACATGATGTGACGAAAACTCTGATTCTACCACGGCTGCAGCAGGAGGGGGAGCGGATCCGAAGAGTCCTGGCTGGCCCTGTGCAAAGCAACGTTGACCGAATTGCAGCTGACCACGTGCAGAGCCTCCTCCTGAAGCGCTGTGCCCCTGTTCTGGCAAGGCTGCGCCCACCCCCTGACAATCAGGATGCCTATCGGGCAGAGTTTGGGTCCCTCGGACCCCTCCTCTGCTCCCGTGTGGTCAAGGCCCGGGCTCGAGCTTCTCTGCAGGCTCCACGGGTCAACAGGACCGTTCTGTCCACAACCCAGGACGAGTAAAGTTAAAAATAAAAATTTAAACTCATGTCTACGTCAATTGAATTGGCCAAGCGAAATCAGCGATTATTCATAAAGACTTTGTTGTACCGGGAAGGAAACTCCTCCTGAAACATTAACTACTTTTCTATGGATAGTTCAAAATTGCTTCACATGCAAGGAATCTAAAGCACTCATACTGCTCTACAAGAAATTGAAGTGAAAGGTTATCAAGACTGCATTGGAAAATTTCCAAAAGTCTCCTGATATTAAAATGAAGAAAGGGCGGGGGTAGGGTGGTGGTGCCGGTGGTGGCGGGTGGGGGAGGGGGGGTGAGGAGCGTGGGGGCCGGATAGTGGAATAAGGCCTTGAAAGTAAAAGCCTTAATTACATCAAATTTTTTTTACCTGAATATTATTTTTCATTGGTAGTGCTAATAACAAGACTCCTGTTTAAGACAGGAAACTATTAATGACGAGAATTTCTTGGGTAAGAGACCCTTAGATGGCCCCGAAGTTGAAGAAGTGCCTGCCACGAAGTGACCACGACTAATAAGGGCTCAAGTAGACACCCTGCATGGAGGGTTATCGGAAGCTCGAGAACCACTCAGCTCAATCTATACCCAAAACAATTCCACCGGTGCTTTCCCCAGTCCCTGTCCCGGACAGCGCAGGCCTCGCTCCTCCATGGCGGGAGCCGCCAACGTGAGCTCCAGTTGCAAAATCACAAATGCCAACCACAAAACCCTTAGAAACAAAGTCATATGTACACACCCAAAACAAAGACTAACACTAGTTCTCCAGGACAAAAGACTAAATCACCTAAAATGACTCAGTCACCAGCAATGGGGGGAAGTCCTATGAGGTCACCAAAGACAGTACCCCAAGAAAAGAAATCTCCTGGACATGCCAAGAGCCGCCAAATGCCCAAGAGTCCCAAGATCCTAACCAATATTCCCCAGGTACCACTCAGACCTGGAACACCAAATTTGCACGGGGGAGGAGGTG
Organism: Myotis yumanensis; assembly: GCF_028538775.1. Lineage (NCBI taxonomy): Eukaryota > Metazoa > Chordata > Mammalia > Chiroptera > Vespertilionidae > Myotis > Myotis yumanensis. The sequence goes on from NW_027223791.1 coordinate 377,897, forward strand.
TTCCTCAGCCCGGCCTGCATCCTCTCCAATCTGGGACCCCTCGAAGGATGTCCCACTGCTGGTATACTGGGATCGGGCCTAAACCGGCAGTGGGACGTCCCTCTGGCAATCCGGGGACTGCTGGCTCCTAACCGCTCACCGGCCTGCCTGCCAGACGCATTGCCCTGAACCACTCTGCCAGCCGGCCTGCTCTCCCCCAACTGCCACCCCCCCACACGCCCCTTGCCGCCCCCGTTTCCTTGGCTGCTTGCCCACAAATACCACCCCCCCCCCAACCCCGCACCAGCCTAATCACCACAAACTGCCTCGCGTCCCCCCCCCCCCCCCCGACGCCCCGCCCCGTCACTCCCCGCCCGATGTCCTTGCAATGAATTTATAAATAAGAATTGAGTCCGGCTGGCCCGTGAGACTCACTGGTTGAGCATCGACCTATGAACCAGGAGGTCACAGTTTGATTCCAGGTCAGGCCACATGCCCTGCTTGTGGGCTTGGATCCCAGTACGGGGCGTGTCTTGTATGTTTGAAGTTCACTCTTAAGAATATAAGGAGTTATTAGTCTGGGGAAATGCTAAATATGTGACTTGCCTATTCGAAAAGCTTTTAGAAGAAATGGTAATTGTGGCCACTAAACGCCTACAGTGTCGACATTTAATTTTCCTGAAAAACTTGTGTTTCCTCTGAAAATTATGGGGAATTTGAAATATAGTGCTCATTGGCCTGATGAATAACGAGGATGAATTCTGTGATCCCAACGGACATGTTCAACACAAAAAACCAGTTTAAATGGAACTGAACTCTCTGGATAATTATAAAAGGTTGAATATTTCTTAAAATACAGCCGTGAAAATTTAAGATGTAATTCTAAAGACAAAAGCCCTAGCAGCCTGCATTAGAAATGAGGCTGGAGGTGGGGCAGCATTTGCTCCTTGTGAATCAGAAGTTGACTCAATGCTCAATTGACTCACTTTGCCTTATCAAGAAAAATACCTACTTACACGACTTGACAAATTAGCTTTTAAAAATATCATCAAGGTTTCATATATCTTAAGTGATATGAGGAGCCAATATCTCCGGACGCATGTTAATCCCAGTGAAATCTAAAGCAATTGCGAAAGGCTTCCCATAATCCCTCTGTATATGCCAATAAGCCCAAAGGGAATGCTGTTTTAAAAATATTATTTTAAATTTAATAAAGAGAACTTTAAACATTTGGAAATCTCTTTCCCTAGTTTTTACACAATTAATTAGAAATGGGGCAAATACCAAGTCTGAACATAAGTCCAGTCATCCTAAGTGTGGAGTGACTTGAAATACAGTGCCATGCGGCACTGTCGGCCAGCTCTGCCTGGAAAGCAGCTGTGTTTGATGCATTGTTGCTTGGTGTAGGAGAGAGACCACGATTTCTGTTTTTTTTTTTTCCTTCTCAGTTTCTTCCCTGCAGTGAGTGAGTCCAGCAGCAAGGGTGGGTGGGCCTCTGGCCTGTGGCCTGGGTCTGTCCTTCTTCCTCTGGATAATATTGGTGGTATACCGGCGTCCATCTCGGGTCCTCTGACTTGGAACACATCAGTGATAGAGTGCAGGAAGAGGAGCCCTGCGGCTGCTGTGTTGGGAGTAGACAAACGTCTACAGAGCAAGGTGAAAACCAGAAGCCCTCCTCAGGAGGCTATTGAAGTTCTCCAAGGCTTTCCCATCTCTCCAGCCCGGGGCATCGTCCTTCTGGGGAGGGAGGAAGAGCTCCAGAATGGCTGAGTACAAGAAGCTGAAGCTCAGCCATACTGCGCTGCCTTGGGAATCAATGAAGGCGGTGGCGGATTCGATGGGCATCGCCCAGATTCAGGAAGAAGCCTGCCAGCTGCTGGCAGACGAGGTCACTTACCGCATCCAGGAGATTGCACAGGACGCCTTAAAATTCATGCGCATGGGGAAGCGGCGGAAGCTCACCACCAGTGACATGGACTATGCGCTGAAGGTGAAGAATGCGCAGCCCCTGGTTGGCTCCCGTGCTCAAGAGTCCATTCCTTTCCGGGCCGCCTCTGGTGGCGGCCCGGAACCCTACCTCTACGAGGAGAAGGAGGTTGACCTGAATGACGTCATCAATACCCCTCTGCCTCGGGCGCCCCTGGACGCCTGCCTCAAAGCTCATTGGTTGAGCATTGAAGGCTGCCAGCCAGCTATCCCAGAGAATCCTCCTCCAGCTCCCAAAGAGCAGCAGAAGGCTGAGGTCACAGAACCCCCGAAGTCAGCAAAGCCAGGCCAGGAGGAAGGTGGACCCTTGCAAAGCAAAGGTCCAGGGGCTGCTCCGGCTGATGGCAAAGGGAAGGCGCAGAAGAAGGCACGACCCCTCCTGCAGGGGGGCCCCTTCCGATTAAAGCCCCGAAGCAGCCATGAGTTGTCTGTGGAGCAGCAACTGTACTACAAGGTGATCACTGAGGCCTGTGTGGGGTCCTGTGAAGCCAAGAGGGCGGAAGCCCTTCAGAGCATCGCAACAGACCCAGGGCTCTATCAGATGCTGCCACGATTCAGCATGTTCATCTCAGAGGGGGTCCGTGTGAACGTGGTGCAGAACGACCTGGCCCTGCTTAGCTACTTGATGCGCATGGTGAAGGCACTGATGGACAACCCTACGCTGTACCTAGAAAAATACCTGCATGAGTTGATTCCAGCTGTGATGACCTGCGTCGTGTGCAGACAGTTGTGTCTGAGGCCAGATGTGGACAATCACTGGGCACTCCGGGACTTTGCTGCCCACCTGGTGGCCCAGATCTGCAAGCGTTTCAGCACCACCACTAACAACATCCAGTCCCGGGTCACCAAGACCTTCACCAAGAGCTGGGTGGATGAGAGCACTCCGTGGACCACACATTACGGCTCCATTGCAGGCCTGGCCGAGCTGGGACATGATGTGACGAAAACTCTGATTCTACCACGGCTGCAGCAGGAGGGGGAGCGGATCCGAAGAGTCCTGGCTGGCCCTGTGCAAAGCAACGTTGACCGAATTGCAGCTGACCACGTGCAGAGCCTCCTCCTGAAGCGCTGTGCCCCTGTTCTGGCAAGGCTGCGCCCACCCCCTGACAATCAGGATGCCTATCGGGCAGAGTTTGGGTCCCTCGGACCCCTCCTCTGCTCCCGTGTGGTCAAGGCCCGGGCTCGAGCTTCTCTGCAGGCTCCACGGGTCAACAGGACCGTTCTGTCCACAACCCAGGACGAGTAAAGTTAAAAATAAAAATTTAAACTCATGTCTACGTCAATTGAATTGGCCAAGCGAAATCAGCGATTATTCATAAAGACTTTGTTGTACCGGGAAGGAAACTCCTCCTGAAAAATTAACTACTTTTCTATGGATAGTTCAAAATTGCTTCACATGCAAGGAATCTAAAGCACTCATACTGCTCTGCAAGAAATTGAAGTGAAAGGTTATCAAGACTGCATTGGAAAATTTCCAAAAGTCTCCTGATATTAAAATGAAGAAAGGGCGGGGGTAGGGTGGTGGTGCCGGTGGTGGCGGGTGGGGGAGGGGGGGTGAGGAGCGTGGGGGCCGGATAGTGGAATAAGGCCTTGAAAGTAAAAGCCTTAATTACATCAAATTTTTTTTACCTGAATATTATTTTTCATTGGTAGTGCTAATAACAAGACTCCTGTTTAAGACAGGAAACTATTAATGACGAGAATTTCTTGGGTAAGAGACCCTTAGATGGCCCCGAAGTTGAAGAAGTGCCTGCCACGAAGTGACCACGACTAATAAGGGCTCAAGTAGACACCCTGCATGGAGGGTTATCGGAAGCTCGAGAACCACTCAGCTCAATCTATACCCAAAACAATTCCACCGGTGCTTTCCCCAGTCCCTGTCCCGGACAGCGCAGGCCTCGCTCCTCCATGGCGGGAGCCGCCAACGTGAGCTCCAGTTGCAAAATCACAAATGCCAACCACAAAACCCTTAGAAACAAAGTCATATGTACACACCCAAAACAAAGACTAACACTAGTTCTCCAGGACAAAAGACTAAATCACCTAAAATGACTCAGTCACCAGCAATGGGGGGAAGTCCTATGAGGTCACCAAAGACAGTACCCCAAGAAAAGAAATCTCCTGGACATGCCAAGAGCCGCCAAATGCCCAAGAGTCCCAAGATCCTAACCAATATTCCCCAGGTACCACTCAGACCTGGAACACCAAATTTGCACGGGGGAGGAGGTGTTCCTCAGCCCGGCCTGCATCCTCTCCAATCTGGGACCCCTCGAAGGATGTCCCACTGCTGGTATACTGGGATCGGGCCTAAACCGGCAGTGGGACGTCCCTCTGGCAATCCGGGGACTGCTGGCTCCTAACCGCTCACCGGCCTGCCTGCCAGACGCATTGCCCTGAACCACTCTGCCAGCCGGCCTGCTCTCCCCCAACTGCCACCCCCCCACACGCCCCTTGCCGCCCCCGTTTCCTTGGCTGCTTGCCCACAAATACCACCCCCCCCCCCCAACCCCGCACCAGCCTAATCACCACAAACTGCCTCGCGTACCCCCCCCCCCCCCCCGACGCCCCGCCCCGTCACTCCCCGCCCGATGTCCTTGCAATGAATTTATAAATAAGAATTGAGTCCGGCTGGCCCGTGAGACTCACTGGTTGAGCATCGACCTATGAACCAGGAGGTCACAGTTTGATTCCAGGTCAGGCCACATGCCCTGCTTGTGGGCTTGGATCCCAGTACGGGGCGTGTCTTGTATGTTTGAAGTTCACTCTTAAGAATATAAGGAGTTATTAGTCTGGGGAAATGCTAAATATGTGACTTGCCTATTCGAAAAGCTTTTAGAAGAAATGGTAATTGTGGCCACTAAACGCCTACAGTGTCGACATTTAATTTTCCTGAAAAACTTGTGTTTCCTCTGAAAATTATGGGGAATTTGAAATATAGTGCTCATTGGCCTGATGAATAACGAGGATGAATTCTGTGATCCCAACGGACATGTTCAACACAAAAAACCAGTTTAAATGGAACTGAACTCTCTGGATAATTATAAAAGGTTGAATATTTCTTAAAATACAGCCGTGAAAATTTAAGATGTAATTCTAAAGACAAAAGCCCTAGCAGCCTGCATTAGAAATGAGGCTGGAGGTGGGGCAGCATTTGCTCCTTGTGAATCAGAAGTTGACTCAATGCTCAATTGACTCACTTTGCCTTATCAAGAAAAATACCTACTTACACGACTTGACAAATTAGCTTTTAAAAATATCATCAAGGTTTCATATATCTTAAGTGATATGAGGAGCCAATATCTCCGGACGCATGTTAATCCCAGTGAAATCTAAAGCAATTGCGAAAGGCTTCCCATAATCCCTCTGTATATGCCAATAAGCCCAAAGGGAATGCTGTTTTAAAAATATTATTTTAAATTTAATAAAGAGAACTTTAAACATTTGGAAATCTCTTTCCCTAGTTTTTACACAATTAATTAGAAATGGGGCAAATACCAAGTCTGAACATAAGTCCAGTCATCCTAAGTGTGGAGTGACTTGAAATACAGTGCCATGCGGCACTGTCGGCCAGCTCTGCCTGGAAAGCAGCTGTGTTTGATGCATTGTTGCTTGGTGTAGGAGAGAGACCACGATTTCTTTTTTTTTTTTTTCCTTCTCAGTTTCTTCCCTGCAGTGAGTGAGTCCAGCAGCAAGGGTGGGTGGGCCTCTGGCCTGTGGCCTGGGTCTGTCCTTCTTCCTCTGGATAATATTGGTGGTATACCGGCGTCCATCTCGGGTCCTCTGACTTGGAACACATCAGTGATAGAGTGCAGGAAGAGGAGCCCTGCGGCTGCTGTGTTGGGAGTAGACAAACGTCTACAGAGCAAGGTGAAAACCAGAAGCCCTCCTCAGGAGGCTATTGAAGTTCTCCAAGGCTTTCCCATCTCTCCAGCCCGGGGCATCGTCCTTCTGGGGAGGGAGGAAGAGCTCCAGAATGGCTGAGTACAAGAAGCTGAAGCTCAGCCATACTGCGCTGCCTTGGGAATCAATGAAGGCGGTGGCGGATTCGATGGGCATCGCCCAGATTCAGGAAGAAGCCTGCCAGCTGCTGGCAGACGAGGTCACTTACCGCATCCAGGAGATTGCACAGGACGCCTTAAAATTCATGCGCATGGGGAAGCGGCGGAAGCTCACCACCAGTGACATGGACTATGCGCTGAAGGTGAAGAATGCGCAGCCCCTGGTTGGCTCCCGTGCTCAAGAGTCCATTCCTTTCCGGGCCGCCTCTGGTGGCGGCCCGGAACCCTACCTCTACGAGGAGAAGGAGGTTGACCTGAATGACGTCATCAATACCCCTCTGCCTCGGGCGCCCCTGGACGCCTGCCTCAAAGCTCATTGGTTGAGCATTGAAGGCTGCCAGCCAGCTATCCCAGAGAATCCTCCTCCAGCTCCCAAAGAGCAGCAGAAGGCTGAGGTCACAGAACCCCCGAAGTCAGCAAAGCCAGGCCAGGAGGAAGGTGGACCCTTGCAAAGCAAAGGTCCAGGGGCTGCTCCGGCTGATGGCAAAGGGAAGGCGCAGAAGAAGGCACGACCCCTCCTGCAGGGGGGCCCCTTCCGATTAAAGCCCCGAAGCAGCCATGAGTTGTCTGTGGAGCAGCAACTGTACTACAAGGTGATCACTGAGGCCTGTGTGGGGTCCTGTGAAGCCAAGAGGGCGGAAGCCCTTCAGAGCATCGCAACAGACCCAGGGCTCTATCAGATGCTGCCACGATTCAGCATGTTCATCTCAGAGGGGGTCCGTGTGAACGTGGTGCAGAACGACCTGGCCCTGCTTAGCTACTTGATGCGCATGGTGAAGGCACTGATGGACAACCCTACGCTGTACCTAGAAAAATACCTGCATGAGTTGATTCCAGCTGTGATGACCTGCGTCGTGTGCAGACAGTTGTGTCTGAGGCCAGATGTGGACAATCACTGGGCACTCCGGGACTTTGCTGCCCACCTGGTGGCCCAGATCTGCAAGCGTTTCAGCACCACCACTAACAACATCCAGTCCCGGGTCACCAAGACCTTCACCAAGAGCTGGGTGGATGAGAGCACTCCGTGGACCACACATTACGGCTCCATTGCAGGCCTGGCCGAGCTGGGACATGATGTGACGAAAACTCTGATTCTACCACGGCTGCAGCAGGAGGGGGAGCGGATCCGAAGAGTCCTGGCTGGCCCTGTGCAAAGCAACGTTGACCGAATTGCAGCTGACCACGTGCAGAGCCTCCTCCTGAAGCGCTGTGCCCCTGTTCTGGCAAGGCTGCGCCCACCCCCTGACAATCAGGATGCCTATCGGGCAGAGTTTGGGTCCCTCGGACCCCTCCTCTGCTCCCGTGTGGTCAAGGCCCGGGCTCGAGCTTCTCTGCAGGCTCCACGGGTCAACAGGACCGTTCTGTCCACAACCCAGGACGAGTAAAGTTAAAAATAAAAATTTAAACTCATGTCTACGTCAATTGAATTGGCCAAGCGAAATCAGCGATTATTCATAAAGACTTTGTTGTACCGGGAAGGAAACTCCTCCTGAAACATTAACTACTTTTCTATGGATAGTTCAAAATTGCTTCACATGCAAGGAATCTAAAGCACTCATACTGCTCTACAAGAAATTGAAGTGAAAGGTTATCAAGACTGCATTGGAAAATTTCCAAAAGTCTCCTGATATTAAAATGAAGAAAGGGCGGGGGTAGGGTGGTGGTGCCGGTGGTGGCGGGTGGGGGAGGGGGGGTGAGGAGCGTGGGGGCCGGATAGTGGAATAAGGCCTTGAAAGTAAAAGCCTTAATTACATCAAATTTTTTTTACCTGAATATTATTTTTCATTGGTAGTGCTAATAACAAGACTCCTGTTTAAGACAGGAAACTATTAATGACGAGAATTTCTTGGGTAAGAGACCCTTAGATGGCCCCGAAGTTGAAGAAGTGCCTGCCACGAAGTGACCACGACTAATAAGGGCTCAAGTAGACACCCTGCATGGAGGGTTATCGGAAGCTCGAGAACCACTCAGCTCAATCTATACCCAAAACAATTCCACCGGTGCTTTCCCCAGTCCCTGTCCCGGACAGCGCAGGCCTCGCTCCTCCATGGCGGGAGCCGCCAACGTGAGCTCCAGTTGCAAAATCACAAATGCCAACCACAAAACCCTTAGAAACAAAGTCATATGTACACACCCAAAACAAAGACTAACACTAGTTCTCCAGGACAAAAGACTAAATCACCTAAAATGACTCAGTCACCAGCAATGGGGGGAAGTCCTATGAGGTCACCAAAGACAGTACCCCAAGAAAAGAAATCTCCTGGACATGCCAAGAGCCGCCAAATGCCCAAGAGTCCCAAGATCCTAACCAATATTCCCCAGGTACCACTCAGACCTGGAACACCAAATTTGCACGGGGGAGGAGGTGTTCCTCAGCCCGGCCTGCATCCTCTCCAATCTGGGACCCCTCGAAGGATGTCCCACTGCTGGTATACTGGGATCGGGCCTAAACCGGCAGTGGGACGTCCCTCTGGCAATCCGGGGACTGCTGGCTCCTAACCGCTCACCGGCCTGCCTGCCAGACGCATTGCCCTGAACCACTCTGCCAGCCGGCCTGCTCTCCCCCAACTGCCACCCCCCCACACGCCCCTTGCCGCCCCCGTTTCCTTGGCTGCTTGCCCACAAATACCACCCCCCCCCCCCAACCCCGCACCAGCCTAATCACCACAAACTGCCTCGCGTACCCCCCCCCCCCCGACGCCCCGCCCCGTCACTCCCCGCCCGATGTCCTTGCAATGAATTTATAAATAAGAATTGAGTCCGGCTGGCCCGTGAGACTCACTGGTTGAGCATCGACCTATGAACCAGGAGGTCACAGTTTGATTCCAGGTCAGGCCACATGCCCTGCTTGTGGGCTTGGATCCCAGTACGGGGCGTGTCTTGTATGTTTGAAGTTCACTCTTAAGAATATAAGGAGTTATTAGTCTGGGGAAATGCTAAATATGTGACTTGCCTATTCGAAAAGCTTTTAGAAGAAATGGTAATTGTGGCCACTAAACGCCTACAGTGTCGACATTTAATTTTCCTGAAAAACTTGTGTTTCCTCTGAAAATTATGGGGAATTTGAAATATAGTGCTCATTGGCCTGATGAATAACGAGGATGAATTCTGTGATCCCAACGGACATGTTCAACACAAAAAACCAGTTTAAATGGAACTGAACTCTCTGGATAATTATAAAAGGTTGAATATTTCTTAAAATACAGCCGTGAAAATTTAAGATGTAATTCTAAAGACAAAAGCCCTAGCAGCCTGCATTAGAAATGAGGCTGGAGGTGGGGCAGCATTTGCTCCTTGTGAATCAGAAGTTGACTCAATGCTCAATTGACTCACTTTGCCTTATCAAGAAAAATACCTACTTACACGACTTGACAAATTAGCTTTTAAAAATATCATCAAGGTTTCATATATCTTAAGTGATATGAGGAGCCAATATCTCCGGACGCATGTTAATCCCAGTGAAATCTAAAGCAATTGCGAAAGGCTTCCCATAATCCCTCTGTATATGCCAATAAGCCCAAAGGGAATGCTGTTTTAAAAATATTATTTTAAATTTAATAAAGAGAACTTTAAACATTTGGAAATCTCTTTCCCTAGTTTTTACACAATTAATTAGAAATGGGGCAAATACCAAGTCTGAACATAAGTCCAGTCATCCTAAGTGTGGAGTGACTTGAAATACAGTGCCATGCGGCACTGTCGGCCAGCTCTGCCTGGAAAGCAGCTGTGTTTGATGCATTGTTGCTTGGTGTAGGAGAGAGACCACGATTTCTGTTTTTTTTTTTTTCCTTCTCAGTTTCTTCCCTGCAGTGAGTGAGTCCAGCAGCAAGGGTGGGTGGGCCTCTGGCCTGTGGCCTGGGTCTGTCCTTCTTCCTCTGGATAATATTGGTGGTATACCGGCGTCCATCTCGGGTCCTCTGACTTGGAACACATCAGTGATAGAGTGCAGGAAGAGGAGCCCTGCGGCTGCTGTGTTGGGAGTAGACAAACGTCTACAGAGCAAGGTGAAAACCAGAAGCCCTCCTCAGGAGGCTATTGAAGTTCTCCAAGGCTTTCCCATCTCTCCAGCCCGGGGCATCGTCCTTCTGGGGAGGGAGGAAGAGCTCCAGAATGGCTGAGTACAAGAAGCTGAAGCTCAGCCATACTGCGCTGCCTTGGGAATCAATGAAGGCGGTGGCGGATTCGATGGGCATCGCCCAGATTCAGGAAGAAGCCTGCCAGCTGCTGGCAGACGAGGTCACTTACCGCATCCAGGAGATTGCACAGGACGCCTTAAAATTCATGCGCATGGGGAAGCGGCGGAAGCTCACCACCAGTGACATGGACTATGCGCTGAAGGTGAAGAATGCGCAGCCCCTGGTTGGCTCCCGTGCTCAAGAGTCCATTCCTTTCCGGGCCGCCTCTGGTGGCGGCCCGGAACCCTACCTCTACGAGGAGAAGGAGGTTGACCTGAATGACGTCATCAATACCCCTCTGCCTCGGGCGCCCCTGGACGCCTGCCTCAAAGCTCATTGGTTGAGCATTGAAGGCTGCCAGCCAGCTATCCCAGAGAATCCTCCTCCAGCTCCCAAAGAGCAGCAGAAGGCTGAGGTCACAGAACCCCCGAAGTCAGCAAAGCCAGGCCAGGAGGAAGGTGGACCCTTGCAAAGCAAAGGTCCAGGGGCTGCTCCGGCTGATGGCAAAGGGAAGGCGCAGAAGAAGGCACGACCCCTCCTGCAGGGGGGCCCCTTCCGATTAAAGCCCCGAAGCAGCCATGAGTTGTCTGTGGAGCAGCAACTGTACTACAAGGTGATCACTGAGGCCTGTGTGGGGTCCTGTGAAGCCAAGAGGGCGGAAGCCCTTCAGAGCATCGCAACAGACCCAGGGCTCTATCAGATGCTGCCACGATTCAGCATGTTCATCTCAGAGGGGGTCCGTGTGAACGTGGTGCAGAACGACCTGGCCCTGCTTAGCTACTTGATGCGCATGGTGAAGGCACTGATGGACAACCCTACGCTGTACCTAGAAAAATACCTGCATGAGTTGATTCCAGCTGTGATGACCTGCGTCGTGTGCAGACAGTTGTGTCTGAGGCCAGATGTGGACAATCACTGGGCACTCCGGGACTTTGCTGCCCACCTGGTGGCCCAGATCTGCAAGCGTTTCAGCACCACCACTAACAACATCCAGTCCCGGGTCACCAAGACCTTCACCAAGAGCTGGGTGGATGAGAGCACTCCGTGGACCACACATTACGGCTCCATTGCAGGCCTGGCCGAGCTGGGACATGATGTGACGAAAACTCTGATTCTACCACGGCTGCAGCAGGAGGGGGAGCGGATCCGAAGAGTCCTGGCTGGCCCTGTGCAAAGCAACGTTGACCGAATTGCAGCTGACCACGTGCAGAGCCTCCTCCTGAAGCGCTGTGCCCCTGTTCTGGCAAGGCTGCGCCCACCCCCTGACAATCAGGATGCCTATCGGGCAGAGTTTGGGTCCCTCGGACCCCTCCTCTGCTCCCGTGTGGTCAAGGCCCGGGCTCGAGCTTCTCTGCAGGCTCCACGGGTCAACAGGACCGTTCTGTCCACAACCCAGGACGAGTAAAGTTAAAAATAAAAATTTAAACTCATGTCTACGTCAATTGAATTGGCCAAGCGAAATCAGCGATTATTCATAAAGACTTTGTTGTACCGGGAAGGAAACTCCTCCTGAAACATTAACTACTTTTCTATGGATAGTTCAAAATTGCTTCACATGCAAGGAATCTAAAGCACTCATACTGCTCTACAAGAAATTGAAGTGAAAGGTTATCAAGACTGCATTGGAAAATTTCCAAAAGTCTCCTGATATTAAAATGAAGAAAGGGCGGGGGTAGGGTGGTGGTGCCGGTGGTGGCGGGTGGGGGAGGGGGGGTGAGGAGCGTGGGGGCCGGATAGTGGAATAAGGCCTTGAAAGTAAAAGCCTTAATTACATCAAATTTTTTTTACCTGAATATTATTTTTCATTGGTAGTGCTAATAACAAGACTCCTGTTTAAGACAGGAAACTATTAATGACGAGAATTTCTTGGGTAAGAGACCCTTAGATGGCCCCGAAGTTGAAGAAGTGCCTGCCACGAAGTGACCACGACTAATAAGGGCTCAAGTAGACACCCTGCATGGAGGGTTATCGGAAGCTCGAGAACCACTCAGCTCAATCTATACCCAAAACAATTCCACCGGTGCTTTCCCCAGTCCCTGTCCCGGACAGCGCAGGCCTCGCTCCTCCATGGCGGGAGCCGCCAACGTGAGCTCCAGTTGCAAAATCACAAATGCCAACCACAAAACCCTTAGAAACAAAGTCATATGTACACACCCAAAACAAAGACTAACACTAGTTCTCCAGGACAAAAGACTAAATCACCTAAAATGACTCAGTCACCAGCAATGGGGGGAAGTCCTATGAGGTCACCAAAGACAGTACCCCAAGAAAAGAAATCTCCTGGACATGCCAAGAGCCGCCAAATGCCCAAGAGTCCCAAGATCCTAACCAATATTCCCCAGGTACCACTCAGACCTGGAACACCAAATTTGCACGGGGGAGGAGGTGTTCCTCAGCCCGGCCTGCATCCTCTCCAATCTGGGACCCCTCGAAGGATGTCCCACTGCTGGTATACTGGGATCGGGCCTAAACCGGCAGTGGGACGTCCCTCTGGCAATCCGGGGACTGCTGGCTCCTAACCGCTCACCGGCCTGCCTGCCAGACGCATTGCCCTGAACCACTCTGCCAGCCGGCCTGCTCTCCCCCAACTGCCACCCCCCCCACACGCCCCTTGCCGCCCCCGTTTCCTTGGCTGCTTGCCCACAAATACCACCCCCCCCCCCCAACCCCGCACCAGCCTAATCACCACAAACTGCCTCGCGTACCCCCCCCCCCCCCCCCGACGCCCCGCCCCGTCACTCCCCGCCCGATGTCCTTGCAATGAATTTATAAATAAGAATTGAGTCCGGCTGGCCCGTGAGACTCACTGGTTGAGCATCGACCTATGAACCAGGAGGTCACAGTTTGATTCCAGGTCAGGCCACATGCCCTGCTTGTGGGCTTGGATCCCAGTACGGGGCGTGTCTTGTATGTTTGAAGTTCACTCTTAAGAATATAAGGAGTTATTAGTCTGGGGAAATGCTAAATATGTGACTTGCCTATTCGAAAAGCTTTTAGAAGAAATGGTAATTGTGGCCACTAAACGCCTACAGTGTCGACATTTAATTTTCCTGAAAAACTTGTGTTTCCTCTGAAAATTATGGGGAATTTGAAATATAGTGCTCATTGGCCTGATGAATAACGAGGATGAATTCTGTGATCCCAACGGACATGTTCAACACAAAAAACCAGTTTAAATGGAACTGAACTCTCTGGATAATTATAAAAGGTTGAATATTTCTTAAAATACAGCCGTGAAAATTTAAGATGTAATTCTAAAGACAAAAGCCCTAGCAGCCTGCATTAGAAATGAGGCTGGAGGTGGGGCAGCATTTGCTCCTTGTGAATCAGAAGTTGACTCAATGCTCAATTGACTCACTTTGCCTTATCAAGAAAAATACCTACTTACACGACTTGACAAATTAGCTTTTAAAAATATCATCAAGGTTTCATATATCTTAAGTGATATGAGGAGCCAATATCTCCGGACGCATGTTAATCCCAGTGAAATCTAAAGCAATTGCGAAAGGCTTCCCATAATCCCTCTGTATATGCCAATAAGCCCAAAGGGAATGCTGTTTTAAAAATATTATTTTAAATTTAATAAAGAGAACTTTAAACATTTGGAAATCTCTTTCCCTAGTTTTTACACAATTAATTAGAAATGGGGCAAATACCAAGTCTGAACATAAGTCCAGTCATCCTAAGTGTGGAGTGACTTGAAATACAGTGCCATGCGGCACTGTCGGCCAGCTCTGCCTGGAAAGCAGCTGTGTTTGATGCATTGTTGCTTGGTGTAGGAGAGAGACCACGATTTCTGTTTTTTTTTTTTTCCTTCTCAGTTTCTTCCCTGCAGTGAGTGAGTCCAGCAGCAAGGGTGGGTGGGCCTCTGGCCTGTGGCCTGGGTCTGTCCTTCTTCCTCTGGATAATATTGGTGGTATACCGGCGTCCATCTCGGGTCCTCTGACTTGGAACACATCAGTGATAGAGTGCAGGAAGAGGAGCCCTGCGGCTGCTGTGTTGGGAGTAGACAAACGTCTACAGAGCAAGGTGAAAACCAGAAGCCCTCCTCAGGAGGCTATTGAAGTTCTCCAAGGCTTTCCCATCTCTCCAGCCCGGGGCATCGTCCTTCTGGGGAGGGAGGAAGAGCTCCAGAATGGCTGAGTACAAGAAGCTGAAGCTCAGCCATACTGCGCTGCCTTGGGAATCAATGAAGGCGGTGGCGGATTCGATGGGCATCGCCCAGATTCAGGAAGAAGCCTGCCAGCTGCTGGCAGACGAGGTCACTTACCGCATCCAGGAGATTGCACAGGACGCCTTAAAATTCATGCGCATGGGGAAGCGGCGGAAGCTCACCACCAGTGACATGGACTATGCGCTGAAGGTGAAGAATGCGCAGCCCCTGGTTGGCTCCCGTGCTCAAGAGTCCATTCCTTTCCGGGCCGCCTCTGGTGGCGGCCCGGAACCCTACCTCTACGAGGAGAAGGAGGTTGACCTGAATGACGTCATCAATACCCCTCTGCCTCGGGCGCCCCTGGACGCCTGCCTCAAAGCTCATTGGTTGAGCATTGAAGGCTGCCAGCCAGCTATCCCAGAGAATCCTCCTCCAGCTCCCAAAGAGCAGCAGAAGGCTGAGGTCACAGAACCCCCGAAGTCAGCAAAGCCAGGCCAGGAGGAAGGTGGACCCTTGCAAAGCAAAGGTCCAGGGGCTGCTCCGGCTGATGGCAAAGGGAAGGCGCAGAAGAAGGCACGACCCCTCCTGCAGGGGGGCCCCTTCCGATTAAAGCCCCGAAGCAGCCATGAGTTGTCTGTGGAGCAGCAACTGTACTACAAGGTGATCACTGAGGCCTGTGTGGGGTCCTGTGAAGCCAAGAGGGCGGAAGCCCTTCAGAGCATCGCAACAGACCCAGGGCTCTATCAGATGCTGCCACGATTCAGCATGTTCATCTCAGAGGGGGTCCGTGTGAACGTGGTGCAGAACGACCTGGCCCTGCTTAGCTACTTGATGCGCATGGTGAAGGCACTGATGGACAACCCTACGCTGTACCTAGAAAAATACCTGCATGAGTTGATTCCAGCTGTGATGACCTGCGTCGTGTGCAGACAGTTGTGTCTGAGGCCAGATGTGGACAATCACTGGGCACTCCGGGACTTTGCTGCCCACCTGGTGGCCCAGATCTGCAAGCGTTTCAGCACCACCACTAACAACATCCAGTCCCGGGTCACCAAGACCTTCACCAAGAGCTGGGTGGATGAGAGCACTCCGTGGACCACACATTACGGCTCCATTGCAGGCCTGGCCGAGCTGGGACATGATGTGACGAAAACTCTGATTCTACCACGGCTGCAGCAGGAGGGGGAGCGGATCCGAAGAGTCCTGGCTGGCCCTGTGCAAAGCAACGTTGACCGAATTGCAGCTGACCACGTGCAGAGCCTCCTCCTGAAGCGCTGTGCCCCTGTTCTGGCAAGGCTGCGCCCACCCCCTGACAATCAGGATGCCTATCGGGCAGAGTTTGGGTCCCTCGGACCCCTCCTCTGCTCCCGTGTGGTCAAGGCCCGGGCTCGAGCTTCTCTGCAGGCTCCACGGGTCAACAGGACCGTTCTGTCCACAACCCAGGACGAGTAAAGTTAAAAATAAAAATTTAAACTCATGTCTACGTCAATTGAATTGGCCAAGCGAAATCAGCGATTATTCATAAAGACTTTGTTGTACCGGGAAGGAAACTCCTCCTGAAACATTAACTACTTTTCTATGGATAGTTCAAAATTGCTTCACATGCAAGGAATCTAAAGCACTCATACTGCTCTGCAAGAAATTGAAGTGAAAGGTTATCAAGACTGCATTGGAAAATTTCCAAAAGTCTCCTGATATTAAAATGAAGAAAGGGCGGGGGTAGGGTGGTGGTGCCGGTGGTGGCGGGTGGGGGAGGGGGGGTGAGGAGCGTGGGGGCCGGATAGTGGAATAAGGCCTTGAAAGTAAAAGCCTTAATTACATCAAATTTTTTTTACCTGAATATTATTTTTCATTGGTAGTGCTAATAACAAGACTCCTGTTTAAGACAGGAAACTATTAATGACGAGAATTTCTTGGGTAAGAGACCCTTAGATGGCCCCGAAGTTGAAGAAGTGCCTGCCACGAAGTGACCACGACTAATAAGGGCTCAAGTAGACACCCTGCATGGAGGGTTATCGGAAGCTCGAGAACCACTCAGCTCAATCTATACCCAAAACAATTCCACCGGTGCTTTCCCCAGTCCCTGTCCCGGACAGCGCAGGCCTCGCTCCTCCATGGCGGGAGCCGCCAACGTGAGCTCCAGTTGCAAAATCACAAATGCCAACCACAAAACCCTTAGAAACAAAGTCATATGTACACACCCAAAACAAAGACTAACACTAGTTCTCCAGGACAAAAGACTAAATCACCTAAAATGACTCAGTCACCAGCAATGGGGGGAAGTCCTATGAGGTCACCAAAGACAGTACCCCAAGAAAAGAAATCTCCTGGACATGCCAAGAGCCGCCAAATGCCCAAGAGTCCCAAGATCCTAACCAATATTCCCCAGGTACCACTCAGACCTGGAACACCAAATTTGCACGGGGGAGGAGGTGTTCCTCAGCCCGGCCTGCATCCTCTCCAATCTGGGACCCCTCGAAGGATGTCCCACTGCTGGTATACTGGGATCGGGCCTAAACCGGCAGTGGGACGTCCCTCTGGCAATCCGGGGACTGCTGGCTCCTAACCGCTCACCGGCCTGCCTGCCAGACGCATTGCCCTGAACCACTCTGCCAGCCGGCCTGCTCTCCCCCAACTGCCACCCCCCCACACGCCCCTTGCCGCCCCCGTTTCCTTGGCTGCTTGCCCACAAATACCACCCCCCCCCCCCAACCCCGCACCAGCCTAATCACCACAAACTGCCTCGCGTACCCCCCCCCCCCCCCCCGACGCCCCGCCCCGTCACTCCCCGCCCGATGTCCTTGCAATGAATTTATAAATAAGAATTGAGTCCGGCTGGCCCGTGAGACTCACTGGTTGAGCATCGACCTATGAACCAGGAGGTCACAGTTTGATTCCAGGTCAGGCCACATGCCCTGCTTGTGGGCTTGGATCCCAGTACGGGGCGTGTCTTGTATGTTTGAAGTTCACTCTTAAGAATATAAGGAGTTATTAGTCTGGGGAAATGCTAAATATGTGACTTGCCTATTCGAAAAGCTTTTAGAAGAAATGGTAATTGTGGCCACTAAACGCCTACAGTGTCGACATTTAATTTTCCTGAAAAACTTGTGTTTCCTCTGAAAATTATGGGGAATTTGAAATATAGTGCTCATTGGCCTGATGAATAACGAGGATGAATTCTGTGATCCCAACGGACATGTTCAACACAAAAAACCAGTTTAAATGGAACTGAACTCTCTGGATAATTATAAAAGGTTGAATATTTCTTAAAATACAGCCGTGAAAATTTAAGATGTAATTCTAAAGACAAAAGCCCTAGCAGCCTGCATTAGAAATGAGGCTGGAGGTGGGGCAGCATTTGCTCCTTGTGAATCAGAAGTTGACTCAATGCTCAATTGACTCACTTTGCCTTATCAAGAAAAATACCTACTTACACGACTTGACAAATTAGCTTTTAAAAATATCATCAAGGTTTCATATATCTTAAGTGATATGAGGAGCCAATATCTCCGGACGCATGTTAATCCCAGTGAAATCTAAAGCAATTGCGAAAGGCTTCCCATAATCCCTCTGTATATGCCAATAAGCCCAAAGGGAATGCTGTTTTAAAAATATTATTTTAAATTTAATAAAGAGAACTTTAAACATTTGGAAATCTCTTTCCCTAGTTTTTACACAATTAATTAGAAATGGGGCAAATACCAAGTCTGAACATAAGTCCAGTCATCCTAAGTGTGGAGTGACTTGAAATACAGTGCCATGCGGCACTGTCGGCCAGCTCTGCCTGGAAAGCAGCTGTGTTTGATGCATTGTTGCTTGGTGTAGGAGAGAGACCACGATTTCTGTTTTTTTTTTTTTCCTTCTCAGTTTCTTCCCTGCAGTGAGTGAGTCCAGCAGCAAGGGTGGGTGGGCCTCTGGCCTGTGGCCTGGGTCTGTCCTTCTTCCTCTGGATAATATTGGTGGTATACCGGCGTCCATCTCGGGTCCTCTGACTTGGAACACATCAGTGATAGAGTGCAGGAAGAGGAGCCCTGCGGCTGCTGTGTTGGGAGTAGACAAACGTCTACAGAGCAAGGTGAAAACCAGAAGCCCTCCTCAGGAGGCTATTGAAGTTCTCCAAGGCTTTCCCATCTCTCCAGCCCGGGGCATCGTCCTTCTGGGGAGGGAGGAAGAGCTCCAGAATGGCTGAGTACAAGAAGCTGAAGCTCAGCCATACTGCGCTGCCTTGGGAATCAATGAAGGCGGTGGCGGATTCGATGGGCATCGCCCAGATTCAGGAAGAAGCCTGCCAGCTGCTGGCAGACGAGGTCACTTACCGCATCCAGGAGATTGCACAGGACGCCTTAAAATTCATGCGCATGGGGAAGCGGCGGAAGCTCACCACCAGTGACATGGACTATGCGCTGAAGGTGAAGAATGCGCAGCCCCCTGGTTGGCTCCCGTGCTCAAGAGTCCATTCCTTTCCGGGCCGCCTCTGGTGGCGGCCCGGAACCCTACCTCTACGAGGAGAAGGAGGTTGACCTGAATGACGTCATCAATACCCCTCTGCCTCGGGCGCCCCTGGACGCCTGCCTCAAAGCTCATTGGTTGAGCATTGAAGGCTGCCAGCCAGCTATCCCAGAGAATCCTCCTCCAGCTCCCAAAGAGCAGCAGAAGGCTGAGGTCACAGAACCCCCGAAGTCAGCAAAGCCAGGCCAGGAGGAAGGTGGACCCTTGCAAAGCAAAGGTCCAGGGGCTGCTCCGGCTGATGGCAAAGGGAAGGCGCAGAAGAAGGCACGACCCCTCCTGCAGGGGGGCCCCTTCCGATTAAAGCCCCGAAGCAGCCATGAGTTGTCTGTGGAGCAGCAACTGTACTACAAGGTGATCACTGAGGCCTGTGTGGGGTCCTGTGAAGCCAAGAGGGCGGAAGCCCTTCAGAGCATCGCAACAGACCCAGGGCTCTATCAGATGCTGCCACGATTCAGCATGTTCATCTCAGAGGGGGTCCGTGTGAACGTGGTGCAGAACGACCTGGCCCCTGCTTAGCTACTTGATGCGCATGGTGAAGGCACTGATGGACAACCCTACGCTGTACCTAGAAAAATACCTGCATGAGTTGATTCCAGCTGTGATGACCTGCGTCGTGTGCAGACAGTTGTGTCTGAGGCCAGATGTGGACAATCACTGGGCACTCCGGGACTTTTGCTGCCCACCTGGTGGCCCAGATCTGCAAGCGTTTCAGCACCACCACTAACAACATCCAGTCCCGGGTCACCAAGACCTTCACCAAGAGCTGGGTGGATGAGAGCACTCCGTGGACCACACATTACGGCTCCATTGCAGGCCTGGCCGAGCTGGGACATGATGTGACGAAAACTCTGATTCTACCACGGCTGCAGCAGGAGGGGGAGCGGATCCGAAGAGTCCTGGCTGGCCCTGTGCAAAGCAACGTTGACCGAATTGCAGCTGACCACGTGCAGAGCCTCCTCCTGAAGCGCTGTGCCCCTGTTCTGGCAAGGCTGCGCCCACCCCCTGACAATCAGGATGCCTATCGGGCAGAGTTTGGGTCCCTCGGACCCCTCCTCTGCTCCCGTGTGGTCAAGGCCCGGGCTCGAGCTTCTCTGCAGGCTCCACGGGTCAACAGGACCGTTCTGTCCACAACCCAGGACGAGTAAAGTTAAAAATAAAAATTTAAACTCATGTCTACGTCAATTGAATTGGCCAAGCGAAATCAGCGATTATTCATAAAGACTTTGTTGTACCGGGAAGGAAACTCCTCCTGAAACATTAACTACTTTTCTATGGATAGTTCAAAATTGCTTCACATGCAAGGAATCTAAAGCACTCATACTGCTCTACAAGAAATTGAAGTGAAAGGTTATCAAGACTGCATTGGAAAATTTCCAAAAGTCTCCTGATATTAAAATGAAGAAAGGGCGGGGGTAGGGTGGTGGTGCCGGTGGTGGCGGGTGGGGGAGGGGGGGTGAGGAGCGTGGGGGCCGGATAGTGGAATAAGGCCTTGAAAGTAAAAGCCTTAATTACATCAAATTTTTTTTACCTGAATATTATTTTTCATTGGTAGTGCTAATAACAAGACTCCTGTTTAAGACAGGAAACTATTAATGACGAGAATTTCTTGGGTAAGAGACCCTTAGATGGCCCCGAAGTTGAAGAAGTGCCTGCCACGAAGTGACCACGACTAATAAGGGCTCAAGTAGACACCCTGCATGGAGGGTTATCGGAAGCTCGAGAACCACTCAGCTCAATCTATACCCAAAACAATTCCACCGGTGCTTTCCCCAGTCCCTGTCCCGGACAGCGCAGGCCTCGCTCCTCCATGGCGGGAGCCGCCAACGTGAGCTCCAGTTGCAAAATCACAAATGCCAACCACAAAACCCTTAGAAACAAAGTCATATGTACACACCCAAAACAAAGACTAACACTAGTTCTCCAGGACAAAAGACTAAATCACCTAAAATGACTCAGTCACCAGCAATGGGGGGAAGTCCTATGAGGTCACCAAAGACAGTACCCCAAGAAAAGAAATCTCCTGGACATGCCAAGAGCCGCCAAATGCCCAAGAGTCCCAAGATCCTAACCAATATTCCCCAGGTACCACTCAGACCTGGAACACCAAATTTGCACGGGGGAGGAGGTGTTCCTCAGCCCGGCCTGCATCCTCTCCAATCTGGGACCCCTCGAAGGATGTCCCACTGCTGGTATACTGGGATCGGGCCTAAACCGGCAGTGGGACGTCCCTCTGGCAATCCGGGGACTGCTGGCTCCTAACCGCTCACCGGCCTGCCTGCCAGACGCATTGCCCTGAACCACTCTGCCAGCCGGCCTGCTCTCCCCCCAACTGCCACCCCCCCCACACGCCCCTTGCCGCCCCCGTTTCCTTGGCTGCTTGCCCACAAATACCACCCCCCCCCCCAACCCCGCACCAGCCTAATCACCACAAACTGCCTCGCGTACCCCCCCCCCCCCCCGACGCCCCGCCCCGTCACTCCCCGCCCGATGTCCTTGCAATGAATTTATAAATAAGAATTGAGTCCGGCTGGCCCGTGAGACTCACTGGTTGAGCATCGACCTATGAACCAGGAGGTCACAGTTTGATTCCAGGTCAGGCCACATGCCCTGCTTGTGGGCTTGGATCCCAGTACGGGGCGTGTCTTGTATGTTTGAAGTTCACTCTTAAGAATATAAGGAGTTATTAGTCTGGGGAAATGCTAAATATGTGACTTGCCTATTCGAAAAGCTTTTAGAAGAAATGGTAATTGTGGCCACTAAACGCCTACAGTGTCGACATTTAATTTTCCTGAAAAACTTGTGTTTCCTCTGAAAATTATGGGGAATTTGAAATATAGTGCTCATTGGCCTGATGAATAACGAGGATGAATTCTGTGATCCCAACGGACATGTTCAACACAAAAAACCAGTTTAAATGGAACTGAACTCTCTGGATAATTATAAAAGGTTGAATATTTCTTAAAATACAGCCGTGAAAATTTAAGATGTAATTCTAAAGACAAAAGCCCTAGCAGCCTGCATTAGAAATGAGGCTGGAGGTGGGGCAGCATTTGCTCCTTGTGAATCAGAAGTTGACTCAATGCTCAATTGACTCACTTTGCCTTATCAAGAAAAATACCTACTTACACGACTTGACAAATTAGCTTTTAAAAATATCATCAAGGTTTCATATATCTTAAGTGATATGAGGAGCCAATATCTCCGGACGCATGTTAATCCCAGTGAAATCTAAAGCAATTGCGAAAGGCTTCCCATAATCCCTCTGTATATGCCAATAAGCCCAAAGGGAATGCTGTTTTAAAAATATTATTTTAAATTTAATAAAGAGAACTTTAAACATTTGGAAATCTCTTTCCCTAGTTTTTACACAATTAATTAGAAATGGGGCAAATACCAAGTCTGA